>NC_060276.1:47589106-47608846 GCF_021613505.1 Equus quagga
GGGGTCAGAGAGTTTTCACCTATTTCCACATCCTCCCAGAGGAAAGTCCGTCCGCCTTCCGATGTATAGTCGCGTGGGTCTCTCAGACGTCCTGAGATGCTGTCTGGATATCCTTTGTCAAGCGATAAGTGTCCAAATAATTGTAGAATCGAAGGGGGAGAGACAAAGAGGACTACTCACGGCGCCATCTTGGATCTTCCTCCGGGGTTTAACTATATTTTTGAATGGATGAATGAGTATTCCCTCTCATCTAGATGGTATCTCAGTATGATGACAATAATTCTAATTGTCAAAGCTGCCAAATTAGCTCCAATGTATAATAACCAGGAATATCATAGGTAAAAAATAAAATTCAACTTAAAATTGTGTGATTAGTGGCTGCATATTGACATGGTATCAGAAAAGATACTGTTTCTCAAAATTCCTGATCCCATACTTAGAACCACATAATTTTCATGAGAAACTCTTAATGAAAGTCTCTGTTTCACTAGAATTGGTTTCTTAATTTCACATGAGTACCCATAGAAATAGTAAAGGTAATATCACCTGCTCTCACCAAATTATAACAGAGTTAGCAAAAGAAACTGGCCACGTCACAAACCAACAGATTATGTAGTATGTATTTATTACTCAACAATTTGGCACATAAAAGGAAATAATAGTGATAAATAGCAAAAAATTAACAACTCTTTTGTAATATGGCATATGATATCTTAAACCATTTCAAAATTCTAAAAAGTATGTTGATTTCTGGGAACTGGCCTGGTGATGCGGTGGTTAAGTTTTCATGCTCTGCTTCAGTGAACTGGGGTTTGTCGGTTCAGATCCTGGGCATGGACCTACATAGTGCTCATCAAGCCAAGTTGTGGCAGCATCGCACATATAAAATAGAGGAAGATTGGCATGGATGTTAGCTCAGGGACAATCTCCCTCACCAAAAAAAAATGTAGATTTCTAAAATTTGTTCCTTTAAGATAATTTTGTATTAACACAAATAGCTTCAAGAAATATAAATTAAGTTAAATGAAGTCCCATGTATAGCATTTGCAGTTATAAGAAAGGAAGTTTGCATATTTCCTCATATGGGAATGCTTAGCATATCTAGAACTTACAAACTTGGAATAGATCTAACAACTAAAAACACTTTCAAAGATGTGCTAATTTCCTTTTCTTAACACTTCTATTAGTAAATCATAAGATAAATTATCTTTTCCTTTTTTAAAAATATTTTTTAATTTTTTCCTTTTTCTCCCCAAAGCCCCCTGGCACAGAGTTGTATCTTCTTGGTTGTGGGTCCTTTTAGTTGTGGCATGGAGGATGTAGCCTCAGCATGGCTTGATGAGTGGTGCCATTTCTGTGCCCAGGATCCAAACCCGCGAAACCCTGGACAGCCACAGCAGAACGCGTTAACTCAACCGCTTGGCCACAGGACCAGCCCCCATTTTTTCCTTTTTTGACAGTTATATCACAAGATTGATACATTTCAAATTTAGGGTCAAATAATACCACTAAGTCATTTTCATGCTACTATTAAAATAATGTAATGTATTGGACTCCAACTCAGACAAACTTCATAGATAATCTTGGCTCAATTACTGACTAGTTAAGAGACATTTTGATATATGCATATATATATTTATGTATATAAATATGTATATATATAAATGTATGTATTTAATATATATATTAAAATTTAATCAAAAAGCTTCAGAAGGCTCCTATGAGGATTAAATGTGAAACATATGACAAAAAACATATTGGAAACTAAAACACTGTTTTTCTCTTTATTTTCCTTCTCTTCACAGTTAATTTTGAGGAATGATGAGAATATGACTTTGGGTATTGTTTTTGCATGATTTCAGTTAGTTCTTGAAACTCTGTGGTACCATCACATGTACTACTCTTCTTGGATCTGCTGATGCAGTTCAGTCATTTCAAAAAAAATAAAATATAAATAAATTGAAATCATTTCTAGGGGCCAACCCCATGGCTGAGTGGTTAAGTTTGCATGTTGGTGGCCCAGGGTTTCACTGGTTTGGATCCTGGGTGTGGACATGGCACAGCTCATCAAGCCATGCTGAGACAGCATCCCGCATGCCACAACTAGAAGGAGCCACAACTAAAATATGCAACTATGTACTGGAGGGATTTGGGGAGAAAAAGCAGAAAAAAAGGAAAGATTGGCAATAGTTGTTAGCTCAGGTGCCAATCTTTAAAAAAATTTTCTCTTCCTGTAGATAACATCTCCCTGGAGCCTGGGTCACCATGGTAATGAGTGTTTGAGCTGTTTTTCAGGAATTAGAACCCCTTGTCCACTTCAGGCCTGTTGAGACCACCAACCTATCAACTGGGCCTATGTAGATGTCCCATAAGCAACCTTTTGATGTGAAGAGGCTACAAACTCCACCCTCAGATCATGCTAATGCCACCATTTTGTGAATATGAATCCCATGAAGAGGCATGGATGATGGATGATGGCACAGATCATCAATTTCCTCAGTTCTCCTCACCTCCAATCATCTATCTTTACATTTCAGACCACCTTTCCCCCTACCCAATAAATATCCCTGAGTCCCCATTTTCAGAGAGGCAGATTTGAGATTCATTCTCCCATTTCCTCACTTGGCTGCCTTGTGATTAAACCCTTTCTCTGTTGCAATCTTGTCATCTCTGTGTTTGGCTTTTTGGATGATGGGCAAAAACAAACCTGGTTCAGTAACACCTATACCATATTTCAAACGAAGATGAGACCACTACTCAGTATCTGAAAACAAAACAAAACTGAATCCCTTACTTACTGTAGTGTGAGAGAGATATGCTCATCATATTTCTCCAAGCAGAGCAGATAGCTGATATTATATATGGCTTCTGGACAGCATGGAGTACAAAAATTGATGAAAAATTAGAGGTGTGATTGTGTTGTCATCATCTGTAGAAATGTGCTTACTCAGGTGAAACTGTTATTGATTGGTTGATATTGTAAGGCATGTTTATCAGAATGAGGCGGCCCTGACTGACTGACTTTCAGAAGAGAGGAGTAGACATTGAGTGGTTGGCTTAGATAATTGTGTCCACTCTAAGTGTAGATATAAATTAAAAATAAGAGGCTTAATTCTCCCGGCTTAACGTAAGGGGAGAGACTTCAGCCTCTCTCTTTTTTGTTTCAGAAATTATTTCTCGGTCCTTTTCAAAAGTGTTTAAATCTTTATTGTGATTAAATAAGCTTCTTGCCAGTCTCTCAACTCAGGTATGATTTCTCAAAGACCTGGGAGTCATCTTTTTGAAATGCAAACATCAAGGGAGATAGAGCATCTACCTCCCAGTTTCTGTGGGATAGTAGGAAACTGCCTTTGGTGGGTGCCTTATTCCAGTTTGCAATAAGACATTTGTTTCTCCACTGGATAAATCCAACACAAGGGGTCTCCCTAGTGATCATGATAAAGTTAGGACACACTGTGTGTCAAAGGTGTCAATTCCTCTTACTTGAGAACTAGATATTGTGTATCTTGAAAACATGTAACAGGTTGTATCTACTTGTATAAGGGGATGAAATTCATTTCTGTCTTTCAATCCCCTAGATATTGCCTGTGTTGCACGCACATTCTGGTTCAATGCATTATTCAATAATAAAACTTAGGAATTTTTTTTTCAATTATACTCCTTCAGCACCATTGTGGTAGAAATTTGTTAACTTATGAACAGATGTAAAACTGGTTCTGTTACCTACTTGTTACCATGGTTACAGAACAATCGGTCTTTTCCTAAGTTTGTGGGAATTTTTAAATTCTCACATGCTTTCTATTGCCCCTATAGACCCTTATAGGCATACAGCTTAATCAGTACTCTTTGGGTAGGAAAATAGCCCACCAATAAACCACACAACCATCAATCCAAACTTCTTGGGTTTGACTTCCAGCTTACTATTTACTCACTCTGTGATTACAGGCAAATTACCTTCCTCTCTAGGTACCACCTTCCTTATTTGTAACATATAGATACTAATAGTATGTACTGTATAGGATTATTCTGGAGAATTGACATGTTACCAAATGCAACATGGTTAAATTATTTATTTCTTTTTGAGGAAGATTAGCCCTGAGCTACCATCCGCCACCAATCCTCCTCTTTTTGCTGAGCAAGATTGACCCTGAGCTAACATCTATGCCCATCTTCCTCTACTTTATACGTGGGACACCTGCTATAGCATGGCTTGATAAGTGGTGTGTAGGTCCATGCCCGAGATCTGAACTGGTGAACCCCGGGCTGCCAAAGTGGAGCATGCGAACTTAACTGCTACACCACCAGCCTGCCTCCATAGTTAAATTCTTTTTATAAATAATATGTAAAATTATTTATAACTACGTTACAATAATATTATAATTAAAATAGTGTCTGGCCCATAATAAGGAGTACATATTGTGTTTATTAAATTAAAAAATATTCTTACACTATAAGTTTCTTGAAATCAGAATGTAAAATTGATTATATTTATATCCCAGAAGCATCTAAGTCTAATAAAAGCCATATTTTACTTATAGAGCATGTATATTTTAAGCTTGTTCCTTCCTGATTCTCCATCTAGTGTGATGTGGAGTGCATGATGTGTCACTCAAAATTTTTTGCTATAAATGAATAATTATATTTATTTACAAATAGACTGCAGAATGGCAAATAGTTCAGAAGCAATAAAATGATGACAGAACTAGGTATTAATTGATGATAATATATCTAAAGAAGTTCTGTATCAGACTACATGGGGATGTAAAAATCAATTGCAAAGAGTGATTTTTATGAAAATCATATATAGATTTTGCCTTGGGAATAATGAACAATTCTATAAGAAGCATTGCTGTAAAATGGAAAGAGTTGTGGTTGTAGTTTTAAGTGAAACCCGGGTTCAAGTGTAAGCTCTACTGTGTGTTAGCTGTGTTACCTAGAGCAATTCATTTCACCCTTCTGAGCCCCACATTGTGAAAAAGGAATAATGACATTTAAAATTCATAGGATTCTTAATATTAAATGAGATAATTTCTTTGAAGTGCTTTGTATATGGAAGACACATGTCAAATTACAGCCATTATTATTACGAGCATTAGCTGTAGTAACTAGTAGTTGTAATAGTAATACTAGTAGTTGTAGAAGTAGTAGTAGTTGCAATATTTTGGTAGTCTGCTATTTTAGCACCCATTGCCCCTTTTGCAGGGGCTGCCATTGCACTTCAGGCAGTTGGTGTCCTTCCATTTGTGTCAGGAAAAGATCTAACATTGGCTATTTGCATTTCAAAGGCATTTCCTATTAAATTCTTTTTATTTAGAATGGCAGACTGGAATAAGTAGGTGGAAAGATATTTTCCTTGGTTTATTTTAAAGGGTGTGTATGTGCAGATTTTAGTTCCTGAAATAATATTTCATTAGCAGCTCCCAGTTAGTAAGGCTATTGTTGCCTGTATAGAGTTGATTTGCAGCTTTCCACGTTCATCTTCTAACTAACGCAATGATCTGATGCAACTAGACTTTGCAAGTTTAATTGGTAAAAAACGTCTTTATGCTATTCTCAGAATGAATCAAGATGGTCAATGGAATATATTTTTAATATTTTAAAGAAATTATTCAGCCAAACATCTGCTTCCTTAACTAGAAAAACAATATATATTCAATGTAGAAAATACAAATATTTTAAAGAAAAAAGTACTAAAAAATACTCAAATTTCGTGACTCTAAGAAATTCTTTGTCAAAATTTGAACTATTTTTTCTGCATGTACTTATATATTTTTTCTTATAATAGGTTATATTTTTTGGTTACTTAATGTTTTCTTTGAGAAGAATTATACTTTTCTAGAAGCTTTCTTAGTATCTGCATGTTATTCCTTTACATAAATGTATCACAATTTTCTTAGGAAAACTATTATTAATCATTTTCTCTCATGGTCAAGAACATTGGGTATTGTGTGTGTGTATGTGTCGTTGTGTTATAAATTGCATCTGGTTGAATAATTGGCAATTTTAAACAGATGGATTAAATAAGATAAAATATCTGGAAAGTTATGTTACTTTTTGAAAAACAATAATTTTATTTCATGTTACAAAAAAATGAAAGAAAAAGGTCTTTAGGTAGTGGCAAAACTCTTAGTTTTACAAGTTAAGTTCATGAAAGTTAGAGCTAGAGTGTGTGTAAAAGAAATCTGGACAATTTATATATACGTGTATCTTTCCATTATATATCTTGGATCTAAGCATCAAATGACAGGTGCTTTTTTACTGAAATGGAAAGAAATAATTTGCTGCAACTGTGACAAATCTATTTAATTAATTCACATAGAAAGGAAGAATCATGTTTTATTGCCATCATGAATTTTGAAAGTGTTGAAAAATCTTCCACCTAGGACAACTGAAGTGGGTATATGCTATTGATGTGGATTAAGGCTGCCCCAGCCAGAGAAGCCCAAGGTGACCTGGCCTACATGCCAAACTATATGACCCAGTGGACTTTTTTTATGGTATGAATTAGGACTGCCCCAGGGAGAGAAGCCCGGGGCATCCTCACCTACATGCCGATCTATATGGCCAGATTCGTATCTAAAGTTATATGACCGCACAATAACCAGACCCCATCTGCACTGAAATCATTTAATGACTTTTTACATCATCTTTTCTTTTTTTCCAGTAAAAATAAGTCACGTACCCATGCCTTATAAAATTAGCCCTAACCCTCAACTGAGGGCAGCAGAAGCTCTGACTGCCCATGGGTCCTGTCCCCATGCTATTCCACACTATTCTCTAAATAAAAGAGCACTACTGCCAGATCTTGAGAGTCTAAGAAATCTTTCTTTCGACTCCTCGGCTCACCGACCCCGCATCACTATCATTACTTATAACTTTTATTTGTTTTAACCAAAATCAAAGAAAAAAAGTAGTTTTCTTAAAAAAATATAAAAAATCCATACAACTTTCAGAAATGAAATCATTATGCTAACTTGAAATTTCTTCAAAATTTTCCTCACAGAGCATTCATTTTGTTTTAGCTGAAATTACTGACTAACGAAACTGGGACTTCCTTGACATGTATAAACTGTGTTTCTTTGAAATTTACTTATAATTTAAATGTAATTATTTTTAGTAGTCAGAAATTGGTTAGCATTTCTTTTCCCAAATACCAAGCTCTACTATAACTGATCCCTTCGTATCTTTCATCCCCCCCGAACCTGTTATATTCTGAAGCAGCTGCTGCAGCCTTAGCTCTTCTGCCTTTCTTTTTAAGATTCTAAAACATCTGGATGACAGTTGCTAGTATTTAGTCAAAAACTCAGATTCTCTGATTATATTTTTTCAGGTGTTTACTAAGAAGAAAAGGATAGTTTCTGCTTCTCCTTAAGAGGAAAGGATACACATTTGATTGCATCATTATTGGAATGTGTTTACAAATGGTCAGAGCCGTTGTATACAAACAAACCCTGGTGGGCCTTTCTGTCAAGAGAATCTACAATCTTTCTCATTTGCCTGCCTAAGTGTGCTCACCATTGTTTTGTGCTCCTGCATAACATGGCTCACCATAAGATAGCAAGAGTCCAAGCTTTAGATTTACACTTAGAGTAAGTAAATAGAATTCCTGTTGCAGTCTTAAGCCTAAACTGCATTGGGTTGGACGATAGGTGGTATTGGGGACTACCCTAGATCAGACTGAAAATGTACCTTATTTATCATTGCCTATATGCTGCATTTCTGTATATGTATTTAGAAATCTCCAAGAGAAGCAGGATGATTTGACATTTTTTACATGACTGTAATGACTTCTTAATACTCCCACAACATTATTCTAAATTGTCACAGCTAGCAAGATGTAGATATAATACACAGATGACTGATTTTTATTTCACCCATTATCTGGATAATTTAATATCACATGACTGTAAACTAAAATTTGTATGAGAAAATCTTTAGTTTATAAAATGTGTATATTTTCAAATATAAATTCAACAGAACCAAAGACTTGGTGTTTAAAATAAAACTGATTTCCTATCATGAAGTAGTGTTTGATAATGTATGACTATCACTCTTCAAATAGCTTTTATTTGAGCTGTTCATAATAAATAAATGTATTCTGGGCTGAATTAGTTAACAATGATGGATCTTTATTTAAAAAGCAGACTTAGAAAGGAAAAGGAAAAAGGAGAACATTTAAACTGAGAAAGTATTAGCATATAAAATTCAAAATCCATAGTAATCAAATGATTTTACCCTTGCATATGTATGCATATATAAAGAGATAGGTTCCTAAAGAGATATGATAAGCATAGAAATGGTAGGATAGTTACCTGAAGCTTGTTAATTTCCTTTTAGTTAAAATGCTGAGGATTCTTTGAATAGGAAATCTCCAAGTTAAATTCAAATGCTTCTTGTTTGGGCTTGACCTTTGAATACCTCAGAACCAGTTTGTTTGGCTCTAGCTTTACTCAATTGTGATAGAACCCTACAATAAACAGCACAGTATAACACTATTTACTCTGCTTTCAGCCCTTTGCATTATTAATATAAAGCTATTTTTCTCAAAATTTATTTTTCAGCCATGTATTCTTTCTTTGATATATTACTCATCTCAAACAATAATAAGTTACTTATTTTTTGTCAATACAAATTCAATTTGCAGATGATCACCTACTAGTTCAGTATATTCATAACAATTGCTACCTCAATAACACCTTTGATCTCTCTCTCCCTCTTTTTTTTTTATTCTCACTAGCTATTCACCAAAACAGTCATTTATGACCTCTCACTTAGATTCAGGTACAATATCTTAAGTCATCTTGCTGTTTATAGTATTTCCTCAGTCTAATCAATCTGTACACTGCCACCAGGGTTTTCTTCTAAAACAATGGTCAGGTCATATTAGTCAAAAATATTCAATAGCTCTCTCCCTACCTTCGTGTTTGTGTATGTGTGTATATGCACATGCAGGCATGTCCATTTTATGTTCTTTGGGAAAAAAAGATTGAACATTTTTAGGAATTTTTATCATGTTTTGCTTGGAAAACACTTTTATTCTTAGAAAAAATCCCCAAGCACAAAACTGCAGTTAAGGTGCTTCTTTCTCCACTTTTACAATGGGGAATCTAAGGAAGGACATATTCACAGTATTGTTCCTAATGCAGCCTCTTCCACAGTGTCAATCTTTTCAAGAAGCCTCAAGGTAATTAACATATAATCAGCCTTGAACTTTTAGGTAACTGCTCATAATTTGCCCACATTTTTTTTAAACATTTTTCTTCCTCATTTAGCAACCAGTTTTGTCTGGCTCATGTAATAATCAGTTTGCCAGAGACCATGCTATTTCCCAAATGTGTAGTTATTCTGCTAAAATATGATCACTCAGGGATGGATGTGTTTTTGTTTCTTTAACATTACGGCACTTTGCCTTCAGTGCTCTTCTAAACCAAGAAATTAAAACAGATAACTTTATTAACTTTTCAATGATAACAATGACACTCATAAAACCTTCTACTGTTTACTCTGTAAAAATTTCAAAATGATATCAGCCCTGAAACTGATTTGTGTATGTATAAAAGAGCACTATAAGTTAGTTTCAATTTAGATTAAGTTTCTTTAGAGGCTAGTGAGAAGTTGAGCAGGTTTGAAGTGAGTTTTTATTATTTTCTCTTTTAGGTGTGCTAAGAATTAATGTTTTTAAAAAACCCATCACTGTCCTGTGTCATTATTTAAGCTATTCTTATTTTCCTGATCAGCCAAATAAAATGTCTTTGTGTAATGATTTGTAAGGAGAAACAGCTCCATCTAAAGGCTATTATGAATCATCACATTCTTTTTTTAATTTCCAAGTTTTCAAAAAGCTATTGCAAAAATGACTTTACTGGTAGAAATGAAAGTCTCTTTACATTTAATATAAAACTATATTTAGCATATGTATTTAAATAGTATCTGCCCGCCTATCTATATATATACACACATACACAGGAATATATATATTTAATATATAAATTTATATTTAAGTTCATTTTTATATATTTAAATTGATTAAACAAGGAGGGCATTAGACTAAGCTGGCCCCGATATCATGGTGGCCGGCATAAGCAAACCAAAATCTAGACCTGTAAATGACTTAAGGTTAAAAAATTGAAATGTATGGAAAACGAATGACAAACAGCCCATTAGGCTTTAAACTATAACCAAACAATAATTTCCTTACTTTGCTTCTGTCTTTTCTCTATGAAAATCTTTCCCTGAGCTTCTGTCAGAGGAGTACTCCTAACCACTTCTGGTTTGGTGTTTATCAGTACCAATTGACTTTTGTTCAAATAAACTCAGATTTTTTTATTTAATTATTTTCCTTTTATTGAGGTAACATTGGTTTATAACTACATAATTTTCAGGTGTATATCATTATGTTTCGATTTCTGTGTAGGCCATTGCATTGGCCACCAAAATTCTAGTTGCCATTCATTTCTGTACAAATGTGTCCCTTTACTCCTTCCACCCTCCGCCCTCCCCCTTTGCCCTTTGGTAATCATCAATCTGTTATCTGTGTCTATGTGTTTATTTGTTGTTGTTATTGCTTCATCTTTCACATAGCAGTGAAATCATACGGTATTTGGTTTTCTCTGTCTGACTCATTTCACTTAGCAGAATACCTCAAGGTCCATCCATGTTGTCGCAAATGGCAAGATTTCATCTTTTTTATGAATGAGTAGCATTCCCTTGTATATATATACCACCTCTTCTTTATCCATTCATCCATAGATGGGGACTTAGGTTGTTTCCAAGTTTTGGCTATTGTGAATAATGCTGCAATGGACATAGGAGTTTATAGTTCTTTTTAAATTCGTGTTTACATGTTTTTAAGTAAATACTCAGTAGTGGAATAGCTGGAGTCTATTTTCAATTGTTTGAAGAGTCTCCATGCTGTTTTCCACACTGGTTGCACTAATTTACATTCCCACCAGTAGTGTACAAGGGTTCTCTTTCCTGCACATGCTCTTCAACACCTGCTATTGCTTGTCTTTTTGATAAGGGCCATTTTGATGGATGTGAGGTGATATCTCATTGTAGTTTTATTTGCATTTCCCTAAGAATTAGTGATGTTGAACATCTTTTCATGCCCCTGCTGGTCATCTGTATATCTTCTTTGGAAAAATGTTTGTTCAGATCCTGTGTCCATTTTTTAGTCGGGTTGCTTTTTTGTTGTTGAGTTATATGAGTTCTTTATATATTTTGGATATTAACCTCTTATCAAATATATGGTTTGCAAATATCTTGTCCCAATTGGTAGGTTGTCTTTTCATTTTTTTGATTTCCTTTGCTGTGCAGAAGATTTTTAATTTGATGTAGTCTCACCTGTTTATTTTTTCTTTTGTTTCTCTCGCCTGGTGAAACATGATATTCAAAAGATACTGTAAAGATCAATGTCAAAAGACATACTGCCTATGTTTTCTTCTAGAAGTTTTATGGTTTCAGGTTCTTACATTCACATCTTTAACACATTTTGAGTTAATTTTTGTGTATTGCATAAGATAATTTTCTACTTTCATTCTTTTGCATGTGGCTTTCCAGTTTTCCCAAAGCCATTTATCGCAGCGACTTTCCTTCCTCCATTGTATCTTCTTGGCTCTCTTGTCAAAAATTGGCTGTCCATAGATGTGTGGTTTTATTTTTGGGCTGTCAATTCTATTCCATTTGTCTATGTGTCTGTTTTTATGCCAGTATTGTGCCGTTTTAATTACTATAGCTTTGTAGTGTATTTTGAAATCAGAGAGTGTGATACCGAAGCTGGGTACCTGAGGGTTACTGTAAATATTCAATAAGAACATGATTACCCTCCAATCTTATTCTCAACATAGACACAGATGAAAAGAAGTTAATCTTGTTAATTTGCTGTTTTTTGTTTAACCTGAGGGGTGACTCAAGGGTCACAAGGATTTATGAATTCGTTTTGAAGAAAAAGAATGCCTTTTAGGAAATTATGATCACCTGATAACCAGATCCCAGCTACCACTGATGCCCAAAGACTAATTGCCCAAGCGCTTACCTCGAGTGAAAGAAACATGGATTTCCTATTTGTTTCTCTGAAACTCCTCCTCTCAAGCCCCTAGCTTTATAAAGACTGCCTGCTTTCTTCTATCATGAAGGTTGTTTTGAGAGAACCTATCCTCCCTTCTTCTTATTTTGGCCAATTTGAACAACGTTTTCCCCATCTCCAAGCACCAATGTCTCAGTGATTGGCTTATTATGTATTGGGCAAATGAACTTCTGATCAAGAGGTTTGATATTGATATTGATATTGATATTGATTTCTCCAGCTTTGTTCTTTTCTCTCAGGATTGCTTTAGCTATTTGAGGTCTTTGTTGTTCCATATAAATTTTATGATTCTTTGTTCTATTTCCATGAAAAACGTCATAGGGACTTTGATAGGGATAGGGATTGCATTGAATCTGTAGATTGCTTTAGTAAGTATGGATATTTTAAGTATGTTAATTCTTCCAATCCAAGAGCAGGGACTATCTTTCTATTTCTTTGTGTCTTCTTTGATCTCTTTCAACAAAGTTTTCTAGCTTTCAGTGTACAGGTCTTTTACCTCCTTGGTTTAATTTATTCCTAGATATTCTATTCTCTTTGTTGCAATTGTAAATGGTATTGTTTTCTTGATTTCTGTTTCTGCTATTTTGTTGTTCATGGAAAGAAACACAACTGATTTTTGTATGTTGATTTTGCACCCATTTACTGTACATTTTTCTTATTTATAATAGTTTTCTGGCAGATTATTTAGGATTTTCTATATATAAAATAATGTCATCTGCAAATAGTGACAGTTTTACTTCTCCCTTTCCAATCTGGATGCCTTTTATTTCTTTTACTTGCTTGATTGCTCTGGCTAGCACTTCCAATACTATGTTGAATAAGAATGGCAAAAGTGGACACTCTTGTCCAGTTCCTGTTCTTAGAGGGATAGCTTTCAGTTTTTCACTTTTGAGTATGATGTTTGCTGTGGGTTTATCATGTATGGCTTTTATTTTGTTGAGGTACTTTTCTTTTATCCTCATTTTATTCACAGTTTTTGTCATACATGAATGCTGTATCTTGTTGAAAGCTTTCTCTGAATCTTAGATGGTCATGTGATTATTCTTCATTTTGTTAATGTGGTGTATCACATTGATCGATTTGCAAATGCTGAGCCATCTTCGCATTCCTGGAATAAATTCCACTTGATCATGGTGTTTGATCCATTTAAGGTATCATTGTATTAGATTTGCCAATATTTTGTTGAAGATTTTTGCATCTATGTTCATAAACAATATTGGACTGTAATATTCTCTTTCTGTGTTGTCCTTTAATGGTTTTGGTATCAAGGTAATATGGACCTCATAGAATGATTTAGGAAGCGTTCCTTCCTCTTCAATTTTTTGGAAGACTTTCAGAAGGATAGGTATTAAATCTTGTTTGGATGTTCAGTAGAATTCACTGGGGAAGCCATCTGGTCCTGGACCTTTGTTTTTTCATTACTGTTTCAATCTCCTTACTAGTGATCAGTCTATTCAGATTCTCTATTTCTTCTTGATTCAGTTTTATAAGGTTGTTTGATTCTAAAAATTTACCCATTTCTTCTAGTTTTTGCAATTTTCTGGTATATAGCCTTTTAAAGTAATCTCCTATAATCTTTTGTATTTCTGTCATATCTGTTGTAATTTCTCCTCTTTCATTTCTGATTTTGTTTATTTGAGCCTTCTGTCTTTTTTCTTAGTTAATCCAGCTAAAGTTTTGTTAATTTTGTTTATTTTTCAAAGAACCAGCTTTTAGTTGCCTTGATCTTTTTTAGTACTTTTGTAAAGAGTCTATTTCATTTTTTTCCACTCTGATTTTTTTTAAAGATTTTATTTTTTTCCTTTTTCTCCCCCAAAGTCCCCCAGTACATAGTCGTACATTCTTCATTGTGAGTCCTTCTAGTTGTGGCATGTGGGATGCTGCCTCAGTGTGGTTTGATGAGCAGTGCCATGTCTGTGCCCAGGATTCAAACCAATGAAACACTGGGCCACCTGCAGTGGAGCATGCAGACTTAACCACTCAGCCACAGGGCCAGCCCCTTTCCAATCTGATTATTAATATTTCCATCCTTTCACTGATTTGGGGCTTCATTTCTTCTCTTTCTAGTTACTTAGGTGCAATATTAGGTTGTTTATTATGATTTTTCTTGTTTGTTAAGTTACGCCTGTATTGCCATAAACTTGCCTCTTAGTACTGCTTTTGCTGTATCCCACAGATTTTGGCATGTTGTATCTTCATTTTAATTTGACTCCAGGTATTTATTTAATATTGCCTTTGATTTCTTCATTGACCCAATAGTTGTTCAGTAGCATTTTGTTTAATCTCGACATATTTGTGACTTTTCCAGTTTTCTTCTTATAATTGATTTCTAGTTTTATATCATTCTGGTCAGACAAGATGCTTGCTATTATTTCAATCTTCTTAAATTTATTGAGACTGAGACTTAATTTGTGGCCTAATATGTGATCTTTCCTGGATTCTATATATATTCAAAAAGAATGTATATTCTGCAGATTTGGGATGGAATATTTTGTATATATCTATAAGTCTATCTGGCCTAATGTGTCACTTAAAGCTGTTTCCCTATTCATCTTCTCTCTGGATGATCTATCCATTGATGTAAGTGGAGTGTTAAAGCCCCCTATTATTGTGTTACTATCAATTTCTCCTTTAGTGTCTGTTAGTATTTGCTTTATGTACTTAGGTGCTTCTATGTGAATAGATATTTACAAGTGTTTTATCCTCTTGTCAGAATGTTCCTTTTATCATTATGTAATGCCCTTCTTTGTTGCTTGTTATGGTTTTTGTTTTAAAGTTTATTTTTCTAATATAAGTATTGTTACCCCAGCTTTATTTTCATTTCCATTTGCATAGAGTATCTTTTTCCATCCTTTTTCAGTTTGTGAGGGTCTTTAGGTCTGAAGCTTGTCTCTTGTATGCAGCATATATTTGGGTCTTGTTTTTTAATCCATTCAACTACCCTATGCCTTTTGATTGAACTGTTTAGTCCATTTAGATTTAAAGTAGATATTGATGAGTATGTATTTATTGCTATTTTGTTACTTTTTTTCCTGAGTGTTTTTGTAGTTCATCTCTATTCCTTTCTTCCTCTCTTGCTCTCTTCCCTTATGATTTGATGGCTTTCTTTACTGTTATCTTTGGGTTTCTTTCTCTTTATTTTTTGTGTATTTATTTTAGGTTTTTGGTTACCATGTGGTTCATATAAAATAATCTAAATAATATAAATAGCAATGCATTTAAAGTTGATGGTCTTTCAAGTTCAACTTCTTACTAAAAGCCCTACAATTTTACTCCCCCTATTTTATGTTTTTGACATCATATTTTACCTTTTTCATTTTGTGTATCCCTTAGCCTGTTATCACAGATATAGAGGATTTTTGTACTTTTGCCTTTTGACTTTCATAATAGCTTTATAGTTGGTTGATCCACTAGTTTTACTGTATATTTGTCTTTATCAGTGGTATTTTATCTTTGATAATTTTATTTCTGTTTGTGGCCTTTTCTGTTCCAATTACATAAATCCTTTAACATTTCTTGTAATGATGGTTTAGTGGTGATGAACTTCTTTAGTTTTTGCATGTCTGGAAAGCTCTTTATCTCTCCGTCCATTCTGAATGATAACCTGCCAGGTAGAGTATTCTTGGCTGTAGATTTTACCCTTTTAGCACTTTGTGTATATCATACCACTTCCTTAGTAGCCTTTAAGGTTTCTGCTGAAAAGTCAGCTGATATGTTTATGGGGTTTCCTCTGTAGGTAACTTGTTGCTTTTCTCTTGTAGCACTTAGGATTCTGCCTTTATCTTTAGTTGGTGAGATTTTAATTATAAATTGTCTTGCTATGAGTTTCTTTGTGGTCATCTTGTTTGGTACTCTCTATTCGTCCTGTACTTCAATGACTGTTTCTTTCCCCATGTTAGGGACCTTTTCAGCTCCAATTTTTTCAAGTGTGTTATCTGCCCCTTTGTCTCTTCTCCTTCTGGGACACATATCATGTGAATGCTAGTATGACCGATGTTGCCCCAGAGGTATCTTAGATTGTCTTCATTTTTTTAATTCTTTTTTTTCGTTTTTCTGTTCAGCTTGGATGATTTCCTCTATTCTTTCATTCAGATAACTGATCCACTTTTATGTCTTTTACTCTGCTGTTGAGTGCCTCTAGTGAATTTTTCATTTCCATTGTTGTATTCTTCAGTTCTGATCTGTTCTCTTTTATATTGTTTTTTATTTGTAGAAGTTCTCACTCTGTTCATCTGTTCTTCTCCCCAGTTCAATGAGCATCCTTATGATCATTCATTTGTACTCTTTATCATGTAGATTGTTTGTGTCTGTTTTTCTTTAGTTTTTTCCTGAGGATTTGTCCTGTTCTTTTATTTGGAACATATTCCTTTGTACCATTCTGCCTACTTCTTGGTGCTTATTTGTATATACTAGGTAGATCAGCTATGTCTCCTCATCTTGGAAATGTGGCCTAACATAAGAGATTTCTTATGGGGCCCAGAAGTATGTTTCCCTCTTGTCATCTGTGCCAAATATTCCCAGGGTGTCCCCTGTTTGAACTGCACGTGCACTTCTGTTGTGGCAAGGTTGCTACTGCTGCAGGCATGTGAGTAGCCTGGGTTGGCCCTAGGACTCACTGGTTGTGAAGACTGGCCTCATGCAGCTGCTATGAGTATGTTAATGTGTGGGGCAATCCCCCAGCATGGGTGGCTGCATGACATGGTAGCACACAACTACTATGGATTTGCTGGTGAGCAAGTCAGGCACCTACTGTGGGTGCTTGCTAGGCCCAGGGGCACACAACTGCTGTAGGTCCCTGGTGTGGCTGACTGAATGGCCCTGCAGCACTTGGCTCCCTCAGATACATTGATTGGTGGAGCAGGCTTCTGGTAAGTCTTGCTGCATGGGGTGCAGCCTGCTCTTGGGTGGGGCAGGCCTCTGGCAAAAACTAGCTACATGGCCCTACATTGCACAGCCGCCTCAAGTTTGCTGAGGGGCAAGTTTGATGAAGGCCCCAAGTGTAGCAGTGTGCAACCATTTTAGGTGTTGGTAGGCTAGGCAGATCCTCTGTGTGGCTGTTTGCAAGACCAAGCAGCACAAGTCTGCTTCAGGCTTGTAGGTGATTTGGTCTAGTCCCTGGGTTGGGCTGCCTGCACTGCCTGGCCTCAGGTGCTCTAGTGGGCAGAGCAGACCCCTGTGGTAACAGGTTAGAGGAAGGATTCCAATGGTCTCTGCCAGCGTCTGTGTCAGCACAGCTGGACTAGGTCACAATAACAGCTGCCGCCAGTGTCTCAGTCCCTGGGGGTTGGTCCCAGCTCCCTCCTGCCTCTCTGGGATGTGCTGCCTCTGGAATGTGTTCTGAGGTTAGTAAGTGAGCCACTTTTACCAATGGACTATGCACTTTTCTATCTGGTGTTTTTGTGCTGATTTCAGGGTCAAAGTGAGTCTATATGTGGACATTTTAAGAGTAGGTTTTCCTTTCCATGAAGTTCTTTAGTTTTCTTGGGTGTATTCCTCATTGGTTTTCAAAGACAGATATTTTGGAATCTCATCTCTTTTGTGTTGAATCTAAGGGCTGGGGTGCCTAATGTGAAGCTTGAATCCCCTGCTCCTCTGGGAAAAGCTCTGTACATTTGAGACTGCTCCCAACCATGAAATGCCACAGCTAGGATGTGATAGCGCTGTATCTCTGTCTCTTCCAACTCTCTCTGTGTGGTCCTTTGTTGTGGAGGTTCTTTTTATCCAGTTTGCAGATTTCTCTCAGAATAAGTTGTCCCACAGATAGGTTTGTTGTGTCCATGGGAGTCCTATGCTGCCTTCTTCCAAACTTCCTTTTTGAAAAAATGTTAATATGTCTCAGTTGATCTTTTAACAATTATGGAGTCAGAAGAGGGAACTGAAGGAGACCCCTTACTGCACTCAGGATCAATGAACTATCAAGTGAAGGTAACCTGCTGGGCCCCTTGAGCTTACTTCTTTCTCACTGCCTCTGGAGATCAGGGTAAGGCCCTTAGAATACTACCTCCCCAGGTTTTGTGTTATGAGCTTTCAGACTTTATTTGAGCATTTCTTCTTCTTGGGTGGGTCCAGAAACCAGCCAGAGTCAGACTGGGGCCAACTTAGAATCTGGACTGGGTACAGATTTGGACAGGGTCTGACTTAAACTGGACGAGTTTCAGTCTGAGTCCTCAGATAAACATAATTTTGTTTTAAGGCTGAATAAGTAGATTAACCTTTCCAAAGATAATCTTGAATTATGGTGGCCACAGTAGAGAACATTTAACTTAGATAAGCTTACCCATTTACAAGGTGCCCTAGAGAAAAAGGGGTCTCAGTCAAGCACTCACTATAAAGGTAGAGGAAAATTACTTTTCCCCTCTACAGTTTCTGAGGACCAGGATGAGACCTCTGGGACACCCCACTCACTCCAGAGTTTGCAGACAGGATCCTGGGAAAAATGGCAGAAGCCAGAATAGGCTGAGGATTCTTATCAAAGTCATTTCCCCCAGATCTCTTTCTGTAGTGCACAGTCAGGTGAGGAAGATAAAATTTTACATTGTCACTTTATTTCCAAATTCACAGTGGCAGGAAAAAAACATTTGCAAGAATTAGGTCTTCGTGTTTTTTTTTGTTTTATTTATTTATTTATTTATTTATTTTTATTGAGTTATTGATAGGTTACAATCTTGTGAAATTTCAATTGTACAATAATGTTTGTCAGTCATGTTGTAGGTGCACCACTTCACCCTTGTGCCCACCCCCCACCCCACCTTTTTCCTGGTATCCACTAAACTGTTCTTGGTCCATAGTTTTAAATTCCTCATATGAGTGGAGTCATACACAGATTATCTTTCTCTCACTGGCTTATTTCACTTGACGTAATTCTCTCAAGGTCCATCCATGTTATTGCAAATGGAATGATTTTGTTCTGTTTTGCAGCTGAGTAGTATTCCATTGTATATATGTACCACATCTTCTTTATCCATTCGTCTGTTGCTGGACACTTAGGTTGCTTCCATGTCTTGGCTATAATAAACAGTGCTGCAATAAACATTGGGGTGCACAGGACTTTTGGGATTTCTGACTTCAGGCTCTTTGGATAAATACCCAGTAGTGGGATGGCTGGATCGTATGGTAGTTCTATTTTTAGTTTTTTGAGGAATTTCCATACTGTTTACCATAGTGGCTGCACCAGTTTGCATTCCCACCAGCAGTGTATGAGGGTTCCTTTTTCTCCGCAACCTCTCCAACATTTGTTGCTATTAGTTTTAGATATTTTTGTCATTCTAACGGGTGTAAGGTGATATCTTAGTGTAGTTTTGATTTGCATTTCCCTGATGATAAGCGATGATGAGCATCTTTTCATGTGCCTATTGGCCATCAGTATATCTTCTTTAGAGAAATGTCTGTTCATGTCTCCAGCCCATTTTTTGATTGGGTTGTTTGATGTTTTGTGGTTGAGTTGCAAGAGTTCTTTATATATTAAGGATATTAATCCTTTGTCAGATATATGACTTGCAAATATTTTTTCCCAGTTAGTGGGTTGTTTTTTTGTTTCAATCCTGTTTTCATTTGCCTTGAAGAAGCTCTTTAATCTGATGAAGTCCCATTTGTTTATTCTTTCTATTGTTTCCCTTCTCTGAGAAGGCATGGTGTCCGAAAAGATCCTTTTAATA
>NC_060276.1:47608946-47636429 GCF_021613505.1 Equus quagga
TATTGTTTCCCTTCTCTGAGAAGGCATGGTGTCCAAAAAGATCCTTTTAATACTGATGTCAAAGAGTGTACTGCCTACGTTTTCTTCCAGAAGCCTTATGGTTTCAGGTCTCACCTTTAGGTCTTTAATCTATTTTGAGTTTATTTTGGTGAATGGTGAAAAAGAATGGTCAATTTTCATTCTTTTACATGTGGCTTTCCAGTTTTCCCAGCACCATTTGTTGAAAAGACTTTCTTTTCTCCATTGTATGCCCTCAGCTCCTTTGTCAAAGATAAGCTGTCCATAGATGTGTGGTTTTATTTCTGGGCTTTCAATTCTGTTCCATTGATCTGTGCACCTGTTTTTGTACCAGCACCATGCTGTTTTGATTACTGTAGCTTTGTAGTATGCTTTGAAGTCAGGGATTGTGATGCCTACAGCTTTGTTCTTCTGTCTCAGGATTGCTTTAGTAATTCGGGGTCTTTTGTTGCCCCATATGAATTTTAGGATTCTTTGTTCTAATTCTGTAAAGAATGTCATTGGGATTCTGATTGGGATGGCATTGAATCTGTAGATTGCTTTAGGTAGAATGGACATTTTAACTATGTTTATTCTTCCAATCCATGTACATGGAATGTCTTTCCATCTCCTTATGTCCTCAACCAATTCTCTCAGAAAGGCCTTGTAATTTTCATTATATAGGTCCTTCACTTCCTTAGTTAAATTTACCCCAAGGTATTTTATTCTTTTTGTTGCGATTGTGAATGGTATTGTATTCTTGAGTTCTTTTTCTGTTAGCTCATTACTGGAGTATAGAAATGCTACTGATTTATGCAAATTGATTTTATACCCTGCGACTTTGCTGTAGTTGTTGATTACTTCTAACAGTTTTCCAATGGATTCTTTGGGGTTTTCTATATATAAGATCATGTCCTCTGCAAACAGCGAGAGTTTCACTTCTTCCCTCCCTATTTGGATTCCTTTTATTCCTTTTTCTTGCCTGATTGCTCTGGCCAGGACCTCCAGTACTATGTTAAATAAGAGTGGTGATAGAGGGCATCCTTGTCTCGTTCCTGTTTTCAGGGGGATGGGGTTCAGTTTTTGCCCATTGAGTATGATGTTGGCTATGGGTTTGTCGTATATGGCCTTTATTATGTTGAGGTAGTTTCCTTCTATGCCCATTTTGTTCAGAGTTTTTATCATAAATGGCTGTTGGATCTTGTCAAATCCCTTCTCTGCATCTATTGAGATGATCATGTGGTTTTTATTCCTCAGTTTGTTGATGTGGTGTATCACGATGATTGATCTGTGGATGTTGAACCATCCCTGTGTCCCTGGTATGAATCCCACCTGATCCTGATGTATGATTCTTTTGATGAATTGCTGAATTCTGGTTGCCAAAATTTTGTTTAGAATTTTTGCATCTATGTTCATCAGTGATATTGGCCTGTAGTTCTCTTTTTTCGTGGTGTCCTTGTCAGGTTTTGGTATCAGCGTGATGTTGGCTTCATAGAATGTGTTAGGAAGTGTTCCATCTTCCCTAATTTTTTGGAATAGCTTGAAAAGGATAGGTATTAAATCCTCTCTGAAAGTTTGGTACAATTCCCCAGGAAAGCCATCTGGTCCTGGGGTTTTATTCTTTGGGATGCTTTTGATTGCTGTTTCAATCTCTTTCCTTGTGATTGGTCTGTTCAAATTGTCTGCCTCTTCTTGAGTGAGCTTTGGGAGATTGTAGGAGTCCAAGTATTTATCCATTTCCTCTAGGATATCCATTCTGTTGGCATATAGTTTTTTGTAGTATTCTCTTATAATCTGTTGTATTTCTGCAGAGTCTGTTATTTCTCCTCGCTCATTTCTGATTTTGTTTATTTGAGTTTTCTCCCTTTTTTTCTTTGTAAGTCTGGCTAGTGGTTTGTCAATTTTATTTATCTTCTCAAAAAACCATCTCTTTGTCTCATTGATCCTTTCTACTGCCTTTTTCATTTCAATAGTATTTATTTCTGCTCTGATTTTTATTATTTCTCTCCTTCTGCTGACTTTGGGCTTCATTTGTTCTTTTTTTCTCTAGTTCAGTTAGGTGTGCTTTCAGTTTGCTTATTTGGGATTTTTCTTGGTTGTTTAAGATGTGCCTGTATTGCGATGAATTTTCCTCTTAATACAGCTTTTGCTGTATCCCATATGAGTTGGTCTGGCATGCTATCATTTTCATTTGTTTCCAGGTATTTTTTTATTTCTTCTTTAATTTCTTCAATGATCCATTGCTTGTTCAGTAGTGTGTTGTTTAGTCTCCACATCTTTGTGCCTTTCTCAGCTTTTTTCTTGTAATTAATTTCTAGCCTTATAACACTATGATCTGAGAAGATGCTTGTTATTATTCCAATTTTTTTATATTTGTAGAGGCTTGCCTTGTTTCCCAACATATGGTCTATCCTAGAGAATGTTCCATGTGCACTTGAGAAGAATGTGTATTCAGCTCCTTCAGGGTGGAGTGATCTATATAAGTCTATTAAGTCCTATTGTTTTAGTTTTTCATTCAGCTCCACTATTTCCTTGTTGATTTTCTGTCTGGATGATCTGTCCATTGATGTGAGTGGGGTGTTGAGGTCCCCTACTATTATTGTGTTGTTTTTAACATCTTCCTTTAGGTCTGTTAATAGTTGCTTTATGAATCTTGGTGCTCCTGTGTTGGGTGCATAGATATTTATAAGCGTTATTTCTTCTTGATGAAGTGTCCCTTTGATCATTATATATTGTCCCTCTGTGTCTCTCTTTACCTGTCTTATTTTGAAATCCACTTGGTCTGATATGAGAATTGCAACACCTGCCTTTTTTTCCTTGCTATTTGCTTGAAGTATTGTCCTCCACCCCTTCACCCTGGGTCTGTGTTTGTCCTTGGGGCTGAGGTGTGTTTCCTGGAGGCAACAAATTGTTGGATCTTGTTCTTTAATCCATTTTGCCACTCTGTGTCTTTTTATTGGAGAGTTCAATCTGTTCACATTGAGAGTGATTATTGATGCATGTGGACTTAATGCTGTCAGTCTGTCGCTCATTATCTTGTTTTCCTGTGTTTCTTTTCCTGTGTGCTTTAGACTACCCATTTAATACTGCAATTTCTTATGCTGGGTTTCTTAGATTTTTCCTTATCTATGATTTGTGACTCTGTTCTGTACTTTATTTTAGTGTCTACCTTGAAGTTTGTATTTAGAATCTCATGTATAATATAGTCTATTCTCTGGTGGTCTCTTACTTACTCGACCAATACTGATTTAGACCCTTTGCTCTTCCCCTCCTAAATAATTATTTTCATTTTTTATTCCAAGTCGTCTTATTAATTTGTAGTTAGAGTGCTAAGATCATCCTTGTTTTGGTAGTTTCCTTATTTTTACCCTAATGCTATAGATGAATATTTGCTATCCTGTTCTGGTTCTATCCATCAGTCTCCCTAGTCTGTGGATTGTGTCACCTTTCTCCCTTTTTTCTTTTTTCAAGTATGAGAGCCTTCTTGAGGATTTCTTGTAATGGAGGGCTTTTAGTTACAAATTCCCTTAACTTTTGTTTGTCTGGAAAAGATTTAATTTCTCCCTCATATCTGAAGGAAATTCTTGCTGGATAGAGTATTCTTGGCTGAAGGTTTTTATCCTTTAAAGCTTTGAATATATCACTCCATTCTCTCCTAGCTTGTAGGGTTTCTGTAGAGAAATCCACTGACAGTCTGATAGGGGCTCCTTTATAGGTTATTCTCTTTTTTTTTCTTACTTCCCTGAGTATTCTTTCCTTATCATTCCTATTTGCCAACTTTACTATTATGTGCCTTGCAGTGGGTCTTTTTACATTGACATATCTAGGAGATCTAAAACCCTCCTCTACACACATTTCTCCGTGGATCCCTAGATTTGGGAAGTTCTCTTCAATAGTTTCATTAAGCACACTTTCTGCTCCATTTTCCTTTTCCATATTCTCGGGAATTCCTATGATCCTTATGTTCTTACTCCTTGTTGAATCCATTATCTCTCGGAGATTTTCCTCATTTTTTTAAATTCTTAGTTCTCTTTCTTCCTCTGTCTGGTGCCATTCAGCCTGTCTGTCCTCGATTATGCTGATTTGCTCTTCTAGGTTGTCTACACGGGCATTCAGGGAATCTGTATTCTGTTTTATCTGGTCCATTGTGTTTTTCATCTCAAGTAATTCTGTTTGATTCTTCTTTATGATTTCAATCTCTTTTGTGAAGTAACTCCAGAACTCGGCTTGTTTCTCTATCTTTCTCTCTACCTCATTGAGTTTTTTGATTATAGCTGCTCTGAATTCATTATCACTTAGTTTACCTAATTCCAAGTCCTCAGGACTTAATTCTGTGTTTTTATTGTTTTCCTTCTGGTCTGGGGCTTTTATAAATTGCTGGATGGTAGAGGAGCGGTTTTTTCTCATGGTGGTAGAATTCAGTTGCAGTTGCAGCCTGTCGCCACTAGATGGGGGTCGAGAGCGGCGTGTTAGCTCTCCACCTTGGGGCAAGATGGCTGCGCCCACTGGTTTGTTGGGGGGAGGGGCTGTTGCTCACACACACCGGTCTGGGTTCAGATCAGTTCTGTTCTCTGGTCTCCCAAGGCCCTTGATTTATAGGGTCCCGGTGGACGGAAGCTTCCCCTCCCATCAGCGGGTCTCCACTGAATCAGCGGCAGGAGTCCTGGATGATCCCCCGGTTGTGCGGCCCCTCCCCTGCTCCTTCCTGACCCGTGCCGCAGCGATCGCAGACTCTAGGGGAGGGAGCGATGTTCTCTCCTACCATTCCAGCGCAACCGAGGCCATCTGCAAGGTTTATGATCTCCGCCTTCTTGGTATTGTAGGTCTCTAACGAGCTGGCATTATGTTTATTCTCTGAAATTCAATTCTTCCAATCTTTTGTTGTATTTTGGAGGGGAGAGAATCTCGGGTCAGCTCACCCCACCATTTTGCTCCGCCCACTCCTGTCCTTTTGTTCAAGAATTAGGTCTTTGAATTGTGACTCATGAATTTATTTTTGGGTACCTACTGGTTATGAGTCTTTTCTCTCTCAGACACAGCTGGGAGATTGCCTTTTTGTCTGTCTCATTTCGTGTCCTGAGAATCTGGATTGACAACCATCAAGTTGGAGGCTCTCAAAAATATGGCTGGACAGAAATGTGGGTTGTACCTTATTTGTGGCTAGATATGACTCAACAGAAATATGGGCTGCCAACCATTTGCAGCCAGGGTCCTACCACCTATTGCCAGCTCTCAGGAGAATTGTCTAAGTCTTTATTTTGGTTATTTTGGGGAGTGGCTGTGGATCTTAAAAGGGTAGTATGTTTTGCACCCACTTTTGTGACACCTCTTGAGCCCATGAGGTTATTCAATACTGCCGGGAATACTTACTGTTTGTCTTAGCTGAAACCTGACAAAATGTTTGAAAGGGTTACTTTTAAAAGTACCTCTATGATCAGAAATTGGTAAAAATGAAAGCTGATATTCAGAGCCTGATAAGAATTTTTTTAAGATTTTCTCCCCTAAATTAAAATAAAACTATGTACCCAGAGGGAAAGAAAAACATTCAGAAGCTGTTTTGAAAGGATTTACTAAAACATTCCAAAGATGCAGATCGAAATCTAGAACATAGGAATCTTTTGAATTCCAATGTAGTTGAAGATCTTCTCCCTGATATAAAGTAAATAGATGATAATGTAGGTGGATGGATGGGTCAGCTTCCTATCATTCAGGTTTCAGTCCAATTCTTTGAGGATTAAAAACAGCTCTGCTTATCTTCCAAATTGGCTCATTATAAGAACAGAAATGAGACGCTAAGAAACAATTAAAAGCCCACATATTTTACCAATCCCCAAACCTTCCCTATTCATCTCACAAGGTTTACAGGTATTGTAAACCAAAATGGATCCTGAATTCTTTTATTTTCCTCAAACATCTGGCTATGACTCTCCAATAGTATGCCTCAGTTTATCTTTTAACAACGTATCTCCTAAATATGTTTGCCACTTTATACTTAACTAGACAGAAGCTAGACTGCATTTTCCAAAATTTCTTATGTCTCTTGAGGAAAAATTATGAAATTACTGATTCAACCTCCTTACTTTTTATTGGTCTGTTTAGATTTTCTCTTTCTTCATATTCAGACTTGGTAGGTTGTATATTTCTGGTAATTGATCCATTTGTTCTATGTTACCCAATATGTTGGTGTATAAGCATTCATAGTCATCTCATAATCCTTTGCATGTGAGGCATTTTTTGTAATTTTTTATTTATAATTTTGTTTATTTAGTGTTCTTTCATTTTCTCTTGATAAGTCTTGCTAAAGGTTCGCCATTTTAGTTTATCTTTCTCAAAAAAACCCACTATTAGTTTAATTGATCTTTTCTATAATTTGTCTATTGTCTATTTTATTTGTTTCTGCTTTTATCTTTATTTCATTCCTTCTGCTAAATTTGGGTTTAGTTTTTTCTTCTCCTACCATTTCTCTGAGGTGTAGAGTTAGGGTGTTCATTTGAGACATTTATTTTTTTTAATGTAGACATTTATCATTATAAACTTCCCTCTTAGCACTGCACTGCTTTTGTAGCATTTCAAAAATTTTTGTATGTTGTGTTTCCATTTTCATTTGTTTCAATATGTTTTTTGACTTCCTTCATGATTTCATGTTTGATCCATTGGTTGTTTAGGCGTTTGTTGTTTAATTTCCACATATTTGTGAACTTCTTTTTTTTTAGTTTTTCCTCCTGATACTAGTTTCTAGTTTAATACCATTGTGGTCAGAAGGATACATCATATGATTTCAAACTTCTTAAATTTGCCAAGATTTGTTTTGTGACCTCTCATATAATCTGTCCCAGAGAATGTTCCATGTGTGATTGAGAATAATTTACATTCTGCTTCAGTTGAATGTATTGTTCTCCATATATCTCTGTTAAATTCCTTTGTTGTTCTAAGGTTGGGTGCATATGTATCTACCATTGTTATATACTTTAGATTATTAATCTTTTTCTCATTATACAGTGAACTTCTTTGTCTTGTTAGTTTTCACTTAAAATCTATTTGATCTGATATAAATATAGTTATCTGTTTTCTCCTTTCCACTTTCATTTTCATGCAATATTATTTTCTGTCCAGAAAATATCTTTTCCTATCTATGTATGTCCTTAAAATTGAAGGAAATTTCTTATAGGCAGCATTTAATTTATTCTTGATTTTTTTTAATCCATTCAGCCACTCTATGCCTGTTTATTGAAGAATTTAATCTATTTGTATTTAAAGTAATTATTTGTAGGTAAGGACTTCCTATTGTCCTCTTGTTCATTGTTTTCTGGCTGTAGTTCTTTCCTTCCTTTCTTCCTCTCTTGAAGTTCTCAAGAGATTTTCCAAGGATAAGGAGGTTGCATACATCAAGTCTGTGGACAAGATGGCAAAAAACTTTAACCTGAGTGTGGATGAGGATGATGTTAAGGAGCTCCTAGAGATGGCTCCTGAGAAATTGACTAATGAGGAGTGGTTGGAACTGGAACAGGAATGCATAGGTGAAGAATAGGCTAGAGAAAAGGGAACTGGAAGAGAAGTAAAAGAAGAACCCCCAAGAAAATTCACAGTGAAGTGTTTAGCAGAAGCTTTTGCAGACCTCACCAAGCTTCTTAAATGTTTAAAAACATGAACCTCATAAACTAAAGGTTTTTATTAATAGAGGGGGATTTTAAAAGTTCATTATCTGCTCACAAGCAAAACTATGATGAGAAAAAGATACAAACCAAACAAACCACCATGGACATATACCTGAAAAGAGTGACCCCTCTTCATGAAGAGGCTCAGGCAGGTACTTCAGGAGATATTCCATAAGAAATCATTGCTAACATAAGAAATGACAGCTCCATGCATGTTATTGCCCCAGCAGACCTTCCAGTGGAAGAAGATGTGGAGATGGAAGACAGTGATATGCATGATCCTGACCCTTTGTAGGCCTGGGGCAATGTGTGTGTTTGTGTGTTAATTTCAACAAAAAATTTAAAAAGAAAAATTAAATTCTAAAATACAAAAAAAGGAAAAGTAGAAAAAAATTAAAAAATAGAAAAAAGCTATGGGATAAGGATATACAGAATGAAAGTGTGTTTGTAAGCTGTACAACATGTTTGTGTTTTAAGCTGTATTATTACAAAGAGTCAAAAACTTGAAAAAATAAAAAGTTTATAAAGGATATATGTTTTAATAAGCTAAGATTAATGTTTTATTAAAGAAGGAAATATAGTTTCAAGAAACTTTAGTGTAGCCTGTGTATGGTGTTGATAAAGTCTAGAGTAGTGTACAATAACGTCCTAGGCCTTCACATTCACTCACCACTGACTCACCCAGAGCCACGTTTAGTCCTTCAAGCTCCCTTCATGGTAAATGCCCTATACAGGTGTACTACTTTTTATCTCTTATACTGTATTTTTACTGTATAATTTCTATGTTTAGATACACAGATTCCTTGGTGTTACAACTGCCTATGGTATTCAGTACAGTAACATGTTCTACAAGTTTGTTGCTTAGGAGCAGTAGTCTACACCATATAGCCTAGGTATGTAGTAGGATATAACATCTAGGTTTGTGTAAGTACACTCTATAATGTTTGCACAATGATAAAGTAACCTAATGACACATTTATCAGAATGTATCCCTGTAATAAAGAGAGGCATAGCTATATGCTAAAAAAAACTAAAGAGAAACGTGGAAAAAGCACTAAAAGAGATCAGGAAAATAATTTATGAACAAAATAAGAATATCAACAAAGATAGAAGTCATAAAAAGGAAACAATCAGAAAACTCTGGGATTAAAAAGACAATAACTGAATTGAAAAATTCACTTTATAGGTTTAATAGCAGACTTGAGCAGGCAGAAGGATCAGCAACTTGAACTTATGATATTTGACATTATCAAGTTTGGGGAGAAGAAAGTAAAAGAGAATGAAAAAAAGTTAACAGAGCCTAAGGGACTTCTGCAACACCATGATGCAGACAAAATAGATGCAGTCTGAGAGTCCCAGAAGGAGAAGAGAGAAAGATCCAGAGAGAATATTTGATAAAATAATGGCTTAAAATATCCCAGATGTGAGGAAATACATGATTATGCAATTCTAAGAAGGTAAATGCCAAATGTGATACTCTTGAACTGATTGACACTGAAATACATTATAATCAAACTGTCAAAAAGTAAAGACAAAGATAATTTTGAAAGCAGCAAGAGAAAAGCAATTTATCACATGCAAGGAATCCCCAATAAAATTATATGTTGGTTTCTCAGCAGAAAGCTTGAAGGCCAGAAGACAGTGCTATTTCAACTGTTGAAAGAAATAAAAACATTCACCCAATAATTCTGCATCTGCCAAAAATGTCCTTCAAAGTGGGCAAGATATTAAGATATTCACAAGTAAGAAGAATGCCATTACCATTAGCCCTACCTGATAGGAAATGCTACAGTGTCCTTCAAGTTGGAATGAAAGGACACTAGACAGTTACCTGAAGCCTTTTGAAAATATAAAGTTCTCATAAAAGCTAAAAACATGGACCCATATAAAAGCAGACATTATCACAAATTTGGTTTATGGCTCTGTTTTTATTTTCAACAGTTATTTAAAAGAGAATCACATAAAAATAGTGATAAACGTATGTTAATAGGTACACAACAATAAAGATAAAATTTATAATATCAATAACACAAAATTTAGGGAAGGAAACTACAAAGGAGTAGAGATTACTATGTTGTTGAATTTAGAATCAATTCAGACTAGATTGTTATGACTATAGAATGCTGTAAGTAATCTCGATATTAACCACTAAGAAAATATCTATAGAATATACACAAAAGAAAATTTAAAAAGAATCAAAATATATCACTACAAAGAAATTAAACACAAAGCAAAGTGGTATTGGAGGAAATGAGGCACTAAAAAAGCTATAAGACACACAGCAAATGAATAACCACATGGTAAACATGATTCCTTCCCTAACAGTAATTGCTTTAAATGTAAATGTATTAGACTCACCTATCCAAAAGCACTGATGAAAGAATGAATTTTAAATGGTTGATCTCATTCTATGCTGTCTATAAGAGAACAAATTTAGATCCAAGAACACATACAGGATGAAAGTCAAATGCTGAAAAAAGAGATTCCATGGGAATGGTAACCAAATGGGAGCTGGAATGGCTATACTAAAATCTTTACATTCATATGAAATCTCAAGATATACCAAAGAGCAAAAACAATTTTGAAAAATAACAAAGTTGGTGGAATAAAACTTCCTGGTTTGAAATTTACTACAAAGCTACAATAACCAAAATAGTGTCGTACTGGAATAAAGACAGACACATAGAACAAAGCAATCAAGTGGAAATCCCAGAAAGAAACTCTTGTATAGATGGTAAAATGATTTTGCGCAAGGTTGTCAAGGTCACACAATGGGAAAAGAACAGTCATTTCAGCAAATGGTATTGTCAAAATTTAATGTCAATATACAAAAGAAAAAAGTTGGATCATTAACTTACACCATAAAGAAAAACTAACTGAAAACGGATTAAGATCTAAAGGTAACAGCTAAAACTCTAAAACTTTAGAAGAAAATATAGGGAAAAATCTACATGACATTGGATTTGGCAATGATTTCTTGTATATGACACCACGGGCAACAACAACAAAAAATAGATAAGTTGGACTTTAAGTTAAAACCTTTGTGCACCGCAGATCAATACAAACATAATAAAAAGGCAACTCAGAGAATGGGAAAAAACTATTTGCTGATCACATATATAATGACAGACTTGCTATGAACTGAGTTGTGTGCACTCAAATTTCATATGTTAAAGACTTAACTGCCAATGATTGTATTTGGAGAGAGGGCAGGTGAGGAAGTGATAAATATTAAAATCATAAGATTGGGGCTATAACCCATTAGAGTTGGTGCCCTCAGAAGAACAGGAAGACGCAGCAGAGCTCCCTCTCTTTCATGTGAGGATACAGTGAGAAATGGCAGTTTGCAAGCCAGGAAGAGAGCACTCACTAGAAACAAAATTGGCTAGCACCTTGATCATGGACTTCCCTGTCTCCTGAACTTTAAAAAAATAAATGTCTGTTTTTTAAGCCACCAGTCAATGATATTTTGGAATGGCAGTGAGAGCCAATTCAGAATTCATATCAAGACTATATAAAGATCTCCTACAAACCAACAAGAAAAAAACAAACCAGCAGTGCAATTAAAAAATGAGGAAAGGATAAAGGATTGCAATACACATTTCTACAAAGAAAATATACAAATAGCCAATGAGTGCATGAGAAAGTGATTAACATCACTAATTGTGAGGGAAATACAAATCAAAACCACCATGAAATACCACTTCCCACCCATTAGGATGGCTAATATTAAAAAAAATAACATAAAAGAACAGAATTTTGTGAGGATGTAGAGAAATGGGAACCCTTGTGCATTGCTGGTAGGAACATAAAATGGTAGAGGTCTCTGTGGAAAATAGTCTGGGGGTTCCTACAAAAGTGAAACATAGATTTACCATGTGACTCAGCAATTCCTCTTCCAGGTACATGCCCAAAAGAATTATAATCAGATACTTGAGAGATATTTGTACACCAATGTTTATACTGACATAACTAAAATGTGTAAACAATCCAAGTATCTATAAATGCATGAATGAATAAAGAAAATGTGCTTTATACATATGATGGAATATTGTTAAACCTTAAAAAAGACTGAAATCCTGATACATGGTACAACATGGATGAACCCTGAGGCTATCATGCTATGTGAAACAAGCCAAAAACAAAAGGAGTAATATTGTATGATTCCAATGCTCCATGGTACCTAGAATAGACAAATTCATAGAGACAGAAAGTAAAACAGTGGTTGCCAGAGGCTGGGGAGAACGGGTAATGGGGAGTTATTGTTTAACAGGTAAAGAGTTTTAATTTGGGATAATGGAGATGTTCTGGAGACGGATAATGGTGATGGTTGCCCTACAATGTGAATGTACTCAATGCTGCTGAACTGTACACTTTGAAAGGGTTAAAATGCTAAATTTTATATTTTATATATTTTATCATAGTAAAAACTGTATGATTAGCTAGAAGCCATCGTTGCTGAGATCTGTGAGTGTACTAAGCCCCACTGAATTGTACCTTTTAACAAGGGAGAATTTTGTGCTATGAGATACTTATACCTCAGTAAAACTCTTACAAACAAAAGTAGAGATCCACACCCAGACACCTCATAGTAAAAATGTTACAATTCAAAAGCAAAAAGAAAATCCTGAACGCAGCAAGAGAAAACGGCATGACATGAACAAGGGAACTTCAAGAAGATTAGCAGCTGCCAATTATTTATCACAATCTTCAAATGCAGACAACTGCTCCATGAATTCTGTTCTGGGATTAGAGCTACATTTAGTAAGAGAAATGGGATGGATTGTGCTTATTCCACTTTATGCAGAACCAGAACCTCGCTATATTTTCTGAAATATTTTTCATCTTTTGATTTAGTTTTTATCATTATGTTGAGTTATAATCCAGTTGATTGATTGACCTTTTACTTGGTCGTATCAAGTTTATGTACCAACCTGCAAAGAAATGTTTGAATTTTTATTACCATGCTAATTTCTAGCATTTCCACTTGGCTTTCTTTATATTTCCCATCTGTGTGTTGAAATCTCTCTCCTGCTTATATGAGCTATCTCCTTTACTTAATATTTTTAAAGTTTGGCACCTGAGCCAACAGTTGTTGCCAATCTTCTTGGCTTTTCTTTTTTCTTCTCCCCAGAGCCCCCTCAGTACATAGTTGTATATTTTGGCTGTAAGTTCCTCGGGCTGTGTCTTGTGGGATGCCACCTCAGCGTGGCCTAATGAGCGGTGTCATGTCCGAGTCCAGGAACTGAACCTCTGAAACCCTGGGCCACTGAAGCCGAGCAAGTGAAGTTAACAACTTAGACGTGGAGATGGCCCCCTACATTTTCTAATGAAAAATGAACATATTAGTCATAATTATTTTAAATTCACTGTCTGATAAATCCAATATCTGGGTTATGTCTGAGTTTGGAACAGTTGATTGTTTTGTCTCTTTACAATGGGTTCTTTTTTCTTGCTTTTTCATATGTTTTATAAATTTTAATTGAAAATAGAAGATTTGATGTAGGATGTTAGGGTCAGATGTACAACGTGCTTACTTCTTTTTTTACTAGGTTGTTAATGTATAGTTTGTGTTGTTCCAGTCAGGACTTGAGCTGAATTTGAGTTTGGTTGTTGCTCTGACTCCAGTGAGTGCTCCAGAGGCTTCAAATAAACTTAGTCTTCTTTGTGCTTAGATTGGGGGCTGGGTTATCTGAGTATTTTTCTCAATTTTCCTGTTCCATCTTAATCTTTACAGTTTCCAGTGTGCCCGCACAGTTGAAATCTTCTCCATCTATCCCGTTGCCCCTATCCCAGTGCTAGAGTGCTATTGACTGTTACTCAGCACTTTCTGGTCTGGTGGTGAAGGGGTGTGGTCTATGGGGTCTATTCCATTGTAGTGCTTCAGCTTCATTCTCAGGGAAGCTCTGTGTCCCTGAGTCTTAGAGGTGGACTTTCTCAGTGTCCCTACCCCTCCACTATGTGTCAGTCAAACTCTGCCTTATACCCTTGTCGGAACCTGAGGGAGAATGTTTTCTACTCTTCCCTGGTACAGTAGTCCACCCTTAACCATGGGGGATAGGTTCCAAGATCACTAGTGGATGCCTGAAACCACAGATACTGTTTTCTCCTATACATACATACGTATGATAAATTTTACTGTATAAATGAGGCAAGGTAAGAGCCTAAGAATAAGAATTAATAATAAAATAGAACAATTATAATAATATACTGGAAAAAAGTTAGCATAAATCTTAGCAAACTCAGCATACATCTTTTTTCTTATTGAGAATATTCTCATTTCAATTACAGGAACCACTTTACAGCTTCTCTTTGGTATATCTGAATTGTCAGTATCACTACTCTTGCACTTTGGCAGGTATTATTAAGTAAAATAAAGGTTACTTGACTATAAGCACTGTGATGCCAGGATGGTCAATCTGATAACCAAGACAACTACTGATTAACTAATGTGCGGTGTATCAGTGTAGATATGCTGGACAGATGATTCACATCTCAAGCAGGATAGAGCAGGAGTGCGGCATGAGGTTTCATCATGCTACTTAGAATGGTGCACAATTTTAAACTTATGAATTATTTCATAAATTTTCCATTTAATACCTTCAGACCACAGTTGACTGCAGGTAACTGAAACCACAGAAAGTGAAACCTTGGCTAAGGGACATCTAGCATATGATGAAAAAAGTTTCAAAGATACAATGTATTTTTGGTTTTGTTTTTGCCATTCCCCAGCTGCATTGTTTGTTTTCCAGTGCCCTTAGGCCATCAGGAATTGATATCCTACACTAAGTAGCTTAAGGTTTTTACTTTCAGGGGAAAGAGGTTCAGGTGGGGATTTATGCAGCAACAGACAGTTCTTTCCTCCAGACCTATGACATCCAGAGAAGCTTTATCCCATTTCCTGTCTTGTCCCTAGTCTTATCATATGCACTAAGTTAAAAGTCCATGAAGAAGAGCTTACATGTAGGCTAATGATTCTGACAAAAGCTTAATAATGCTATTCTAAGGAAGCAACTGAGATTTTCATCTAGAAAACATCCTGAGTGTGCAGTTAGGTAGAACATTTATGAGACAGAGTTAAAGAAGAAAGCGCCCTGATAATTGAATATCAGCATACTGTATTGAGTCCACAGACACTCTCACATCATGGTAATATTGAAAAGACATTCCAGTAAAGGAAAACCTGGAAAATTAAGTTCTCTGGTGAAAGAGAAATGGTATATCCAGGAACACACTATAAGGCATAGCTCTGGAAAAAGACATCATATTACAAGTGGGTAACTTCTCTACCTCTAAGCCTATTTAATCCTCAGAGGAGCTATGTACTCCTATTGCTAAATGATTCAAGTAATATGACTTTCTTTATTTAGAAACAAGTCAGGCCACCTGTTCTCCAAAGGAAGATCATGTATTACAGGGAGGAACTCCTATTGAGGGATGTTGCTATCTGCCTATGTAAGGCACTACAATGTGTGAAGAAAGCAAAAGTTGTGAGCCATAGACGTGGCAATAAGGGATGAGTTTGTTTCTTGTAATCAGGAGGATATCTAAGCATTGACATACTCTTGGACCATGGCTAATGATCTTGCTTATGGCCAGGAAAAAGCCTGGAAGGGTGAGAAAGTCATTAGAGACTGTCCTAAATGTAAAAAAGAGAAAAACTGTCGGAAACCCCCTTGGGAAAAACTTCCTGAAGGGGGAAAAAAAAAAGATTGGATCTTAGCTGGCCAGTGTGTTACATAGTAGCTTGGCCCATGGATCCTGTTCTTCACTTTCCTGCAGTGGAAACTGAAGCTTAAAACTATCAAGAGTTTGATATAATATATTTTGCACTGGTTTGGACCTCATAGGATACCTAGACATTGATTGGGAGTGTCATGAAATTCCCAATCATTTTGAGTGCATACTATTTCAATAATACATGGGCCATATATATTCAATGGCAACAACTTAAATGGTGCCTTAATCAGCACTGCTCCCAGTGGTCCAGGAGGAGGTCCAGAGTGATAAGATCTGATCTTGGTCTCAGCTATCACACCAGTCAGTGACGGCTTTCCTTGAAATCTACCATCATGTTCATATTCTATGTACCAATCACTTGTACCATCACTCAAGAAGAGTTATCTGCTTTGCTAATGATGGTGTCTAATGTGTTCAGGACTATCTCCAGGTTTTTCAGAAGTCCAACCTATAGAGGTACACTTATGGGAATACTTAAGGCAGGTTAAATTATGGCACAATATCAAGGGGATATATAGTCCTTCCTTCCCACTGATAAAATTATTAAAAATGGGATAGATTCAAAAAGACTACTATATGCTTTCCCTATGAAATGTATATTACCTGTGCTCCATGGTTGCAATAATCTGAATGTTTGTGTCCCCCAAAAATTAATGTGTTGAAATCCTAACCCCCAAATAAATGGTATTAGAAGGTGGGGGGGGGGGACTTTGGAAAGTGATTAGGTCATCAGAGTGGAATCCTCATGAATGGGATTAGTACCTTATAAAAGGAAGTCCAGGGAACTCCCTTGCAGTCCTCCCTTCCACCAAGTGAGGTCACAATTAGAAGACACCAAATCTGCTGACACTGTAACCTTGGATTTCTCAGTCTCCAGAATTGTGAGAAATGAATGTTGGTTATAAGCCACCCAGTTTATGCTCTTTTTTGTTATAGCAGCTTAAACAGACTAAGACAACAGTAATACAGGATAAGTATCGGTAAAAAGTGGTACCATTTGATTTAAAGTTATGCTCCAAGGTGAGATAGAACTCTGCCTTTGCAAACAATGGCATCTACTAACCACTCATGTCAATAGAAATTTGTGGTATATGGGTAAGGTAAGTTTCTGTTTAATAACAGAAGGATAGGACAATTACACTGAAAATTGAGATAAGCTTAGTGTAGTAAGCATTAATTTAATCTTTCATCCATGCCCTTATTTTGGTGGGGGCAGTTCTTATACACTTACTTGTGAAATTTAAGAAAATGAAATGTACACTAAAGGCGATTCCCAGGTTGAAAAGATAGTTGTGATAAATTGACTTAAAACACACAAAATATGTGATTGCTACATAAACTTATTAGTCAGAAAATAAATAACTTGCCTTTAGATAAATTGAGAACACAATGCCTTTATCAATATCTTTGAGAAGGTATAAGTGGCAATGATAGATGGGAAACATTTTAATTAGTTAGGCAATATTAAAAGACTTTTGGAATTTTGGTAGAGGTTGACATGTTTTGTGAAAGGAATATGAATACCTTAATAGGTATAATACAGATTTAGAGTACCAAAGGATAGGATTTATTTCAGCCTGAGTGTAAAATATTGAAATTGAAGTTTTGCTTGTCAAAGAACATATCAGAGGATATCTTAGGAAAACTGAATGTAAAAGTATTTACTCATGATCGCAGGAATGGAATGTGATTAAAAGGTGGAAGTCAGACATGAGTTGATGTAGACCTCTCTGGAAATGACCTCAATGTCTTCTCACATGACTGTTTTGAAATTGCACAGTCAAGAGCAATAGAAATGTTGGATCTTGCCTGCTGCATGGGACAGAATCTGAGCTGGAGGAAAAATGACTTGGCATGAATTACTAGGACAGTTAAAATATTACACAGAAATTGAAGGTAAAGTTTCTATACATCAAGGTAACTTGGGTGCTCTTTGACTCTTTTTATCACACTCCATCACCCATTAATACAAGTGAAAGGGCAAAAGAAGCTGTGTACTTGTATAGCTGATGAGAGTTTCAATGAGATAAAGATATTCTACCTGCTGTACTGCCTGTATCCTTCTATAAAACTAAGCCATTTAACTAATAGATTAAAGTCTTGCATTTCAAGAATCTGATTGCTAACTTAGACCCATAATAATAGCTATGGTTGTGTGGCCAGATATTAAAATTCTCATTGGATTACAGTTTCTATGGTATAACTTATCCATGGCTTTACATTCAACCTATCCATGTCTTTGCACTTATATTTAAAGTGTCTATCATCTTGTAAATAGCACATAGTGGAGCCTCGTATTTTAATTCATTGTGACAATGGTTTTTGATGGAGAATTTTTGGTATATTGCATTTGAAGTAATTACTCATGTTATTGGGTTTAAGCCTTCCATCTTGCTATTTGTTTTTTCAGTTCCCCTGTTGTATCTTTCCTGCTTCATTTAGGTTAATAATTGTTTTTAATATTTCATTTTATTTCCTCTACTGACATTGCGGGCATAAATCTGTGTATATTTATGTTCACTCTAGATATTAAAATATGCAATCTTATCAGTCTATCTTATGTTAATATTGTACACTTCATAAATACTGTAAGAATCTTGAACAGTACATTCCCAATAACTCCATCTACTCCATAATTTCTGACATATGCATTGTTTCTACATATGATAAAAACAAGGTTGTATGCTCACTTCTCTTATTTCTGCTTTAAACTATCTGTAGTCTCCTACTTGTTTTTTCAAAACCCTTATGGAGAAATAATCCACAGAGTGTAAATTTTAGCCCTTTAAAGGGCACAATTCTGAGACTACTATGAATAATTATATTCTAATGAGTTGGACAACCTTGAAGAAATGGGCAAATTTTTAGAAACTTTCTATTTCATCATGATGCAATCTTAGTAGGTTGCATATTTCTAAAAATTTATCCATTTCTTCAAGATTGAATCATGTTAAAATAGAAAGTTTGAACAGACTGATTCCTAGTAAGAAGATTGAATCAATAATCAAAAACCTCCCAACAAACCAAAGCCCAGGACCAGATGGCTTCACTGGTGAATTCTATCAAACATCCACAGTGTTAATACCCATCTTTCTCAAACTTTTCCAAAACATAGAATAGGGGGGCACTCTTCCAAACTCATTTTATGAGGCCAGCATTACCCTGATACCAAAACTAGACCAGAACACCAGAAAAAATGAAAATTGCAGGCCAATATTCCTGATAAACATAGATGCAAAAATACTCAACAAAATGTTAACAAACTAAATTCAACAATCCATTAAATTATTATAAACCATGATCAACTAAGATTTACTCCAGGGATGCAAGGAAGGTTCAATATCCATAAATCAATCAATGTGATACAACACATTAACAAAATGAAGAATAAAAGTCACATAGTCATCAATAGATGCAGAAAAAGCATTTGACAAAATTTAATATTCAGTTATGATAAAAAAAAAACTCCCAACAAAGCGGGTATAGAGGTAACATACATCAATATGATAAAGTCCATGTATAACAAGCCTACAGCTAACATCCTACTCAATGGTGAAAAGTTGAAAGCTTTACCTCTAACATTAGAAAAAAACACAAGGATGCCCACTCTTACCGCTTTATTCAATATAGTATTGGAAAATGTAGCCTGCACAATTAGGAAAAAGAATACAAGAAATCAAAGGCATCCAAATTGGAAAGAAATAAGTGAAAATGACACTGTTTGAAGGCGGCATGCTATTATATAGAGAAAACCCTAAAGATTCCATCAAAGAACTGTTAGAGCTAATGAGTAAATCCAGTAAAGTTACAGGATACAAAATCAATTTACAGAAATCTGCTGTTTTTCTATATACTAATAATGAACTATCAGAAATAGAATTTAAGAAAACAATCCCATTTACAACTATATCAAAAAGAGTAAAATGCCTGAGAATAAATTGAACCAATGAAGTGAGAGATCTCTATATTGAAAACTGTAAGGCATTAATGAAAGACGTTGAAGAAGACATGAACAAGTGGAAAGATATTTCGTGCTCATAGATTGGAAGAATCAACACTGTTAAAAAATCCATACTACCCAAACCAATTTACAGATTCATTGCAATCACTCTAAAAATCCCAATGGCATTTTTCACAGAAATAAAACAAATAATTTGAAAATTTCTATGGAGCCACAAATAAACCCCAAATAGCCAATGCAGTCTTGAGGAGGGAGAGCAAAACCAGAGGTATAATGCCCCCTGATTTATACAAAGCATAGTAATTAAAAAAGTATGATATTGGCATAAAAACAGACACACAGATCAACTGAACAGAATAGAGAGCCCAAAAATAAACTCACACATACATGGTCAATTAATTTACAACAAAGGAGCCAAGAATATACATTGGGGGAAAGAACAGGCTCTTAAATGAATGATGTTGGGTAAACTAGACAGCTGCATGCAAAAGAATGCAACTCCAAGAATATCTTGTACCATACACAAAAATGAACTCAAAATGGATTAAAGACTTGAATGTAAGGCATGAAACCATAAAACTTCTAGAAGAAAACATATGAGATAAGCTCCTTGACATTGGTATTGGTGATGACTTTCTTAATCAGATGCCAAAAGCAAAAGCCACCAATGCAAAAATAAGTAAGGGGGGCTACAGCAAACTAAAAAGCTTCTGCACAGAATAGGAAACCATAAACAAAATGAAAATAAAACGTAGTGAGTAGGAGACAATATTTGCAAATCATATACCTGATAAGCAGCTGATATTCAAAATATATAAATCACTCATACAGCTCAATCACAGAAAAACAAACAGATTAAAAAAATGGGCAGGAGATACGAATGGCAGTTTTTCCAAAGAAGACGTACAGATGGCCAACAGGTACATGAAAAGATGCTTAACGTCAGGAATCATCAGGGAAGTGCATATCAAAACCGCAATGAGATATCTTCTCACAAGTGTTAGAATGGCTATTAGCAAAAGGACAGGAAATAAATGTTGTCAAGGATGTAGAGAGAAGACAACCCTTGTGCCTGTTACTGGGTTGTAAACTGGTGCAATCACTATGGAAAACAGTATGGAGGTTCTTCCAAAAATTAAAAATACAAGTTCTGTATGATCTACCAATTCCAATTCTGAGTCTTTATCAGAAGAAAACAAGAACACTAACTTAAAAAAAATGTGCACCCTGGGGCCAGCCCAGTGGAATAGTGGTTAAGTTCACATGCTCCACTTCAATGGCCCAAGGTTCGAGGGTGCAGATCCCGGGGCAGACATACACACCACTCATGAAGCCATGCTGTGATGGCATCCCACATACAAAACAGTGGAAGATTGGCATGGATGTTAGCTCAGGGACAATCTTCCTCACAAAAAATGATATGTGTATATGTGCACCCCCATATTCATTATAGTATTATTTACAATAGCCAAGATATGGAAAGAACCTAAGTGTCCCATGATGGATGAATGGATAAGGAAATTGCGGTATATATATTAAATGGAATATTATCAGGCCTAGAAAAGAATGAAATCTTGCCATTTTTGACAACATGGATGAATCTTCAGGGCATTAAGTGAAATAATTCAGACAGAGGAAGATACATATCATATGATCTCTCTCATATGTGGAATCTAAAAATAAAAAATAACAACTAAGCTCATAAATACAGAGAACTCATTGGTGGTTGCAAGAGATGGGAGGTTGAAGAAATGGTGAAGGGGTAAAAAATGAATAATAATAATAATAAAGAAGCTATCAAAGAGGAGAGCTGTTATATATTCACAAAGTTGAAGGAAAAGAATGATGATGTAAAAATCTGAAGTTATTTGACTTAAAAAACTTGGCCACAAATGTCATAAATAAACAAATAAATAAATAAATAGTGACATGTGGTTGGTGGCTACCATATTGTACAACACAGCTATAAACAGTAGTGGAAATACCTGCCTTGCATGCAATCATTTTTGGCATCTCTACTTTATTTAGATAGGATAAATGACTTAAGTGCAGAATTTCTGAGTCACAATGTATTGATATGAAACTACAGTTGATTTGAAACAATGTCTTTGACCCACTCTTAAGTGAGTAAAGTAGGCCACAAAGAAAAGAAAAAAGTGCACAATTCAGTGGTGTTTAGTATATTCATAAAGTGGTGCAAAAATCACCACTATCTAGTGCCAGATCATTTCGTCACTACCAAAAACAAGCCCATTAGCTGTCAGTTCCTATTCCCCTCTAATCCTAACCTTAGCCAACCAAAAATCTACTTTTTTATCTCTATAGATTTGTGATTCTGTGCATCTCATTATAAATGCAATCATGCAATATGTGGTCTTTTGTGTTTGAATTTTTTTTTTGTCCTTTTTTTTTTTATTAATGTTATGATGGATTACAAGCTTGTGAAATTTCAGTTGTACATTTTTGTTAGTCATGTTGTGGGTACACCACTTCCCCCTCCGTACCCTCCCCCCACCCCCCCTTTTCCCTGGTAACCACCGATCAGATCTCCTTCTCAATATACTAATTTCCACCTATGAGTGGAGTCATATAGAGTTCGTCTTTCTCTGACTGACTTATTTCGCTTAACATAATGCCCTCGAGGTCCATCCACATTGTTGTGAATGGGCCAATTTCGTCTTTTTTTATGGCTGAGTAGTATTCCATTGTGTATATATACCACATCTTCTTTATCCAATCATCAGTTTCTGGGCATGTAGGCTGGTTCCACGTCTTGGCTATTGTAAATAAGGCTGCGATGAACATAGGGGTGCAACGGACTCTTGAGATATCTGATATCAGGTTCTTAGGATAGATACCCAGTAATGGGATGGCTGGGTCATAGGGTATTTCTATTTTTAACTTTTTGAGAAATCTCCATACTGTTTTCCATAGTGGCTGTACCAGTTTGCATTCCCACCAACAGTGTATGAGGGTTCCTCTTTCTCCACAACCTCTCCAACATTTGTCGTTCTTGGTTTTGGATGTTTTTGCCAATCTAACGGGGGTAAGGTGATATCTTAGTGTAGTTTTGATTTGCATTTCCCTGATGATTAGCGATGAGGAACATCTTTTCATGTGTCTATTGGCCATATTCATATCTTCTTTTGAGAAATGTCTGTTCATGTCCTCTGCCCATTTTTTGATTGGGTTGTTTGTTTTTTTGTTGTTAAGCAGTGTGAGTTCTTTGTATATTATGGAGATTAACCCTTTGTCGGATAAGTGGCTTGTAAATATTTTTTTCCCAATTAGTGAGCTGTTTTTTTGTTTCAATTCTGTTTTCCCTTGCCTTGAAGAAGCTCTTTAGTCTGATGAAGTCCCATTTGTTTATTCTTTCTATTGTTTCCCTCAACTGAGGAGTTACAGTGTCCGAAAAGATTCTTTTGAAACTGATGTCAAAGAGTGTACTGCCTATATTCTCTTCCAAAAGACTTATTGTCTCAGGCCTAATCTTTAGGTCTTTGATCCATTTTGAGTTTATTTTGGTGTGTGGTGAAAAAGAATGGTCGATTTTCAATCTTTTGCATGTGGCTGTCCAGTTTTCCCAGCACCATTTGTTGAAGAGACTTTCTTTTCTCCATTGTAGGCCCTCTGCTCCTTTGTCGAAGATTAGCTGTCCATAGATGTGTGGTTTTATCTCTGGGCTTTCAATTCTGTTCCATTGATCTGTGGACCTGTTTTTGTACCAGTACCATGCTGTTTTGATCACTGTAGCTTTGTAGTATGTTTTGAAATCGGGGATTGTGATTCCGCCGGCTTTGTTTTTCTTGCTCAAGATTGCTTTAGCAATTCGTGGTCTTTTGTTCCCCCATATGAATTTTAGGATTGTTTGTTCAATTTCTGTGAAGAATGTTCTGGGGATTCTGATTGGGATAGCATTGAATCTGTATATTGCTTTAGGTAGTATGGACATTTTAACTATGTTTATTCTTCCAATCCATGTGCAAGGAATGTCTTTCCATCTCTTTATGTCATCGTCAATTTCTTTCAAGAAAGTCTTGTAGTTTTCATTGTATAGATCCTTCACTTCCTTGGTTAAGTTTATCCCAAGGTATTTTATTCTTTTCGTTGCGATTGTGAATGGGATAGAGTTCTTGAGTTCTTTTTCTGTTAGTTTATTGTGAGTGTATAGAAATGCTACTGATTTATGCACGTTAATTTTATACCTGCTACTTTGCTGTAGTTGTTGATTATTTCTAATAGTTTTTCTGTGGATTCTTTGGGGGTTTCTATGTATAAGATCATGTCGTCTGCAAACAACACGAGTTTTACTTCTTCGTTACCTATTTGGATTCCTTTTATTTTTTTTTCCTGCCGAATTGCTCTGGCCAGCACCTCCAGTACTATGTTGAATAGGAGTGGTGAAAGTGGGCACCCTTGTCTTGTTCCTGTCCTCAGAGGGATGGCTTTCAGCTTTTGTCCATTGAGTATGATGTTGGCTGTGGGTCTATCATATATGGCCTTTATTATGTTGAGGTACTTTCCTTCTATACCCATTTTACTGAGGGTTTTTATCATAAATGGGTGTTGGATCTTGTCGAATGCTTTCTCTGCGTCTATTGAGATGATCATGTGGTTTTTGTTTTTCATTTTGTTGATGTAGTGTATCACGTTGATTGACTTGCGGATGTTGAACCATCCCTGTGTCCCTGGTATAAATCCCACTTGATCATGGTGTATAATCTTTTTGATGTATTGCTGTAATCGGTTTGCCAAAATTTTGTTGAGGATTTTTGCATCTATGTTCATCAGTGATATCGGCCTGTAGTTCTCCTTCTTTGTGTTGTCCTTGTCAGGTTTGGGGATCAGAGTGATGTTGGCTTCATAGAATGTGTTAGGGAGTTCTCCATCTTTCTCAATTTTCTGGAACAGTTTGAGGAGAATAGGTATTAAGTCTTCTTTGAATGTTTGGTAGAATTCTCCAGAGAAGCCGTCTGGTCCTGGACTCTTGTTTTTGGGGAGGTTTTTGATTACCGTTTCTATTTCCTTACTTGTGATTGGTCTATTCAGATTCTCCATTTCTTCCTGATTCAGTTTGGGGAGATTGTAGGAGTCTAGGAATTTGTCCATTTCTTCCAAGTTGTTCAATTTGTTGGCATATAGTTTTTCATAGTATTCTCTTATGATCTCTTGTATTTCATTGGTATCTGTTGTGATTACTCCTCTGTCATTCCTGATTTTGTTAATTTGCGCTTTCTCTCTTCTTTTCTTGGTGAGTCTGGCTAGGGGTTTGTCAATTTTGTTAATTCTTTCGAAGAACCAACTCTTTGTTTCATTGATCCTTTCTATTGTCTTTTTTGTTTCAATATCGTTTATTTCTGCTCTTATTTTTATTATTTCCCTCCTTCTACTGACTCTGGGTTTTGTTTGTTCTTCTTTTTCTAGTTCTGTTAGGTGTCGTTTGAGGTTGCTTACGTGAGCTTTTTCTTGTTTAGTGAGGTGAGCCTGTATTGCGATGAATTTCCCTCTTAGGACTGCTTTTGCTGCATCCCAAATGATTTGGTATGTCGTATTCTCATTTTCATTTGTCTCCAGATAATATTTGATTTCTTCTTTAATTTCTTCAATGATCCATTGTTTGTTGAGAAGCGTGTTGTTTAGTCTCCACATTTTTGTACCTTTCTCTGCTTTTTTCTTGTAGTTGATTCCTAGTTTAATAGCGTTATGATCAGAAAAGATGCTTGCTATTATTTCAACTCTCTTGTATTTATTGATGTTTGCTTTGGTTCCCAAAATATGGTCAATCCTTGAGAATGTTCCATGTGCACTTGAGAAGAATGTGTAACCTGCTGTTTTTGGATGAAGTGTTCTATATATATCTATTAAGTCCATCTGGTCTAATTTTTCATTTAATTCTATTATTTCCTTGTTGATTTTCTGTCTGGATGTTCTGTCCATTGGTGTTAATGGTGTGTTGAGGTCCCCTACTATTATTGTATTGTTGTTGATGTCTTCTTTTAGTTCTATTAAGAGTTGCTTTACAAATTTTGGTGCTCCTGTGTTGGGTGCGTATATATTTATAAGTGTTATGTCTTCTTGGTGGAGAGTCCCTTTTATCATTATATACTGTCCCTCTTTATCTTTCTTTATCTGTTTTGCTTTGAAATCTACCTTGTCTGATATTAGTATAGCGACACCTGCTTTCTTTTGTTCATTATTAGCTTGGAGTATTGTTCTCCATCCCTTCACTCTGAGTCTGTGTTTGTCTTTGGGGCTGAGGTGTGTTTCCTGGAGGCAGCATATTGTTGGATCTTGTTCTTTGATCCATCCTGCCACTCTGTGTCTTTTGATTGGGGAGTTCAATCCATTTACATTTAGAGTGATTATTGAGACGTGGGGGCCTACCACTCCCATTTTGTGTCTTGTTTTCCGGTTTTTTTCAGTTTCCTTTGTTTCTTGTCCCATGGTTTAATCTGTTCTGATGTAGAGCTGCTACTCTCTGTTGTTGTCCTTCTACTTATCTCCTCTGCTCTTGGTTTTGTAGCCCCTTTCCTTTTTTGGATTTTTCAGGAATGAGGGTTTTCCTGAGGATTTCCTGAAGAGGAGGTTTTGTGGCAATGAACTCCCTTAATTTTTGTTTATCTGGGAAAGTTTTTATTTCTCCATCGTATTTGAAGGATATTTTCGCTGGGTAGAGAATTCTCGGCTGTAGATTTTTGTCCTTCAGATTTTTGAATATATCATTCCACTCTCTTCTAGCCTGTAAAGTTTCTGCTGAGAAATCTGCTGATAGCCTGATGGGGGTTCCTTTGTAGGTTAGTTTCTTTTGCCTGGCTGTCCTTAATATTTTCTCCTTGTCGTTGACTTTTGCTAGCTTCACTACTATATGCCGTGGAGTTGGTCTTCTTGCATTGATAAAGTTTGGAGATCTATTGGCTTCTGTCACCTGAAGATCCATCTCCCTCACCAGATTTGGGAAGTTCTCAGCCATTATTTCTTTGAATAGGTTTTCTGCCCCTTTCTCCTTCTCTTCTCCCTCTGGTATACCTATAATCCTTACGTTGCATCTCCTAATCGTGTCTGATAATTCTCGGAGAGTTTCTTCATTTCTTTTAAGTCTTGCTTCTCTCTCCTCCTCTGCCTGCAACAATTCTATATTGCCATCTTCCAAATTGCTAATTCTTTCCTCCATATTATCGGCCCTACTGTTCAGAGCATCTAGATTTTTCTTAATCTCCTCTATTGTGTTCTTCATTTCCAATATTTCTGTTTGGTTCTTCTTTATCATATCAAACTCTTTTGTGACATAGCTCCTGAACTCGTTGAGTTGTCAGTCAGAATTCTCTCTTAACCCATTGAGAATCTTAATGATGGCTGTTTTGAAGTCATCGTCATTTAGGTTATACATCTCATTTTCTTTGGGATTGTTTTCTGTATATTTGTTGCTTTCTTTCTGTTCTGGAGATTTAATGTATTTTTTCATATTGCTTGATGTTGTTGATTTGTGCCTCCGCATGGAAATAGAGTTTAGTTGCTCCTTTCACTTGTTTCAGCTGCTGCGGTGGAAGGAGCAGCTGTTTATATTTCACCAACCAGAAATCCTGTCCGTAGTTGCTAACTGGGCCTGGGCCCCTCTTCGTAGCCACAGTGGCCCTTTGGATTCCCTCCTCTGTCGTGGGGGCCGTCACAGGGGGGCTTCAGGCTGCAGGTGCCTACTGTTGCAGCCCACCTAGATGTGCTCTCTCCTTGGGGTCTGCAACGGTGTTATGGGCTTTTCCAGCAGCCAGGGGTGGGATCACTTATATTTGTCGCTCCGTTGCTGTCGGCACCCACCAAATCTCACTTGTCCTCTATAGGTCGCAGGAGAGCTATTGGCATCTGCTACAGTCTGTGGTTAGTACACCTAGCTATGCTGCTTTTGCCCTGGGGTCTTCCAGCCTTGTGGCTGGCGGCTGGGTGCCTTCTACTGGTGCTGTGCAGAGGCTTTCCCTAAGGCTGCTGTGAGCCTGTAGGGTTTCCCCCTAGGCTACTAAGCTGGGTCTCTGGAACTCTCTCCAGCCCCAGTCCTCTCTGAGATCTCCAGCAATCCCTAGCCTCACGGGGTGGGCAACGGCAGCTGGGGGTCACTCCGCCCTCAGGGATTCTCTCCGG
>NC_060276.1:47636439-47672762 GCF_021613505.1 Equus quagga
GGGCGGAGCTCCGGCGCTTCCCCTCCGGGTCGCAGGACCGGCCTTTGAAAATTCCCCCCACCCCGGTCCTCTCCGAGATCTCCGGCAATCCCTAGTCCCACGGGGCGGGCAACGGCAGCTGGGAGATCTCCGTGCCCTCCGTGTCTCTCTCTGGGACCCTCCGGGCGCCCCGAGCACCAGGCTGGGTCTCCCCACCAATGGCGGGGAGAGACTCTCCCCGCGGGCTCAGGTGTGCAACTCCAAAGTTTCCCTCTGCGTTTAGGAGTAATTGCAGGGGGTTTAGGTAGGGTTCTGGTCACCTGTTTCCACCGTCGCTCCTCTGTTGTGTTCTCGCTCCTGCCCTAGACGTGCGTGGATCCTCTGGGGGCGTCCGTTGGAAGAAAGCCGCTTGCGGGTACCAGGCTGCCCGTCGGGGTCGGAGAGCCCTCACCTATTTCCACATCCTCCCGGAGGAAAGTCCATCCGCCTTCCGATGTATAGTCGCGTGGGTGTCTCAGACGTCCTGAGATGCTGTCTGGATATCCTTTGTCAAGCGATAAGTGTCGAAATAATTGTAGACTCGAAGGGCGAGAGACAAAGAGGACTACTCACAGCGCCATCTTGGCTCTTCTCCTGTGTTTGAATTTTTTCAATTAGCCTAATGTTTTTGATGTTCATCCATCCTGTAAGATATATCAATATATCTTTCCTTTTCATTGTCAAATATTCCATTGTGTGGATATAGCACAATTTTGATTATCCATAGTTCAACTTAAGTACATTTGGGTTGTTTGTGGTTTTGGGCTGTTCTGAATAATGCTCTCCTGAACATGCAGGTACAAGATGTTACGTGAACATTTGTGTTCAATTCTCCTGAGTACATGTGTAAGAATGAAATTGCTGGGTCTCTGTTTAACTTTTGGCAGAATTGCTGAACTGTTTATCAAGGTGAGTACATCATTTTCTATTCCCACTTGCAAGGTATAATGATTCCAACCTCGCCAAATCCTTGTCAACACTTGTTATTGCCTTTTTTATTATAGCTATTCTACTGTGTGTGAAATGATGTCTTTTATGTTATTTATTTGCATTTCTCTGATGACTACTGATGCTAAGCACATTTTCATATGCTTATTGACCATTTTCATATCATCTTGGGTGAAATGTCTATGCAAATAATTTTCACAGAATATAATAGAGTTATTTGTCTTGTGTGATGTTTGGTTGTAAGAGTTCTTCATATATTCTAGATACAACCCCTCACCACGTAGCTCATTTGCAAATATTTTCTCCCAATTCACTTTTTTATTATTGAGGTATAATTGACATATAACATTACAGTAGTTTTAGGCATACAACATAATAATTCAATATTTGTATATTTTGCAAAATGATCACTACCATAAGTCAAGTCAACATCATCACTTGAATAGATTTTTTCTTTTGATAAGAAATTTTCAGATTTACTCTCTAACCATCTTTCAAATGTGCAATTCAGTATTATTAACTATAGTCACCATGTTGTACATTACGCCGCCATTACTTGTTTATTTTGTAACTGGAAGCTTGTACCTTTTGACCCCCACTATCCATTTCTCCTACCTCCCAGCCCCCTGCCTCTGGCAGCCACCAATCAGTCCTATGCATCTGTGAGCTTCAATTTTCTGTTTTTGTTTATTTAGATTCAACTTATAAAAGAGGTCATACATCATTTGTCTGTCTTTGTCTAAATTACGTCTCTTACATGATGCCCTTCAAGTTCATCCGTGTTGCCACAAATGTCAAGATTGCATTCTTTTTTATGGCCGAATACTATTCAAGTGTATATATATATTCCATAATTTCTCTATCCACTCATCCATCGATGGACACTTAGGTTGTTTCCATATCTTAACTATTGTAAACAATGCTGCAATGAACATGGGGTGCATATATATTTTGAGTTAGTGTTTCTGTTTTCTTCAGATAAATATCCAGAAGTGGAATTGCTAGATCATATGGCAGTTTTATTTTTTTTAATTTTTTGAGGAAACTCCATACCATTTTCCAGAATGGCTGCACCAATTTACATTCCCACCAACAGTGCATAAGTGTTCTTTTCTCCGCATCCTCACCAACACTTGATATTACTCATGATTTTGATAATAGCCTTTCTAGAAAGTGTGAGATGATATCTCATTGTGGTTTTGATTTGAATTTCCCTAATGATTAGTGGTGTTGAGTATCTTTTCATGTACCTGTTGGCCATCTGTATGTCTTATTTGGAAAAATATGTATTCAGATCTTCTTGGTAGTTTTTAATCAGATTGTTTATGTTTTTGCTACTGAGTTGTAGGAGTTCTTTATATATTTTGGATATCAGTTCCTTATCAGATACATGATTTGAAAATATTGTCCTCCATTCAGTAGCAAGCAAAAGAAAATAAAATTATTTTCATTTTTTATGGTCTCCTTTGTTGTGCAAAAGCTTTTCAGTTTAATGTAATCCCACTTGTTTATTATTGATTTTTTGTTGACATATTTGCTTTCTTTTTTTTAAATTTTGATTTTATTTTGAGGAAGATTTGCCCTGAGCTAACATCTGCCACCAATCCTCCTCTTTTTTTCTGAAGGAGGACTGGCCCTGAGCTAACATCCATGCCCATCTTCCTCTACTTTATATATGGGACGCCTACCACAGCATGCCTTCACAAGCAGTGGTTATATATGCCCCTGGGATCCAAACCAGCCAACCCTGGGCCACTGAAGTGGAATGTCCAAAATTAAATGCTGTGCCACCGGGCTGGCATCAACCAATTTACTTTCTTGTTGGTACACTTTAAAACACAAAATATTTAATTTTTATGTGTCAGGTTTATCTATTTTTGTTTATTTCTTATGCTTTTTGTATCATACATAACTAACTGTGACCTATTCAAAGGTTCCCAAGATTAACACGTTTTACAATAATTTTGTAGTTTTTGATGTCCTCATTAAGTCTTTGATTCTTTTTTGATTGAACTCTGGTGTAGGCTGTGAGGTAGAATTCTAACTGCATTCCTTTGTATGTGGATATTAAGTTTTCCCAGCACCATTTCTTGCAAACACTATTCATTCCCCAATGAATTATCTTGGCACTCTTATCTAATATCAGTTGACTATGTATGAGTGAATTCCTTTCACTTTTTTCTATTGCTTTTCTATTCTCTATTTTGGTACTTTCCACTCTGGTCATTATTATGGCCTTCATTCTGCTATCTGCTACCCTGAGTTCAGTTTCCACTTTTTTTTCTTGTTTCTTATAGTGGAAATTTAAAGGATTTGTTTGAGATCTTTTAGTATAGACATTATAGCTATAAATTTCCCTCTAAGTGCTGCTTTAGCTGCATTCTCTGAGTTGTGGTATGTTGTGCTTTTATTTTCATTAATCTCAAAGCATTTTCCTGGAGAATATTCCATGTGCACTTGACAGGAATGTGTATTCTGATGCTGCTCAGTGGAGGTCTTCATAGAGGTCTGTTCAGTCCAGTTGGTTTAGAGTTTTCTTCATATCTTCTATTCTGTTGTGGATCCTCTGCCTAGATTTTTAATCCATCATTCGAAGTTTGGCATAGAATTTTCCATACTTATTGTTGAATTATCTGTTTCTCTCTTCAAGACTATCGTTTACTGCTTCATGTATTTAGGGACTCTATTGTTAGGTGCTTATGAGTCGAGAAGTCATATGGTTTCCTCATATATGGGCTCTTTTCTATAAAATGTCCTTCTTTGTCTCCAGTAACAATTTTTTTTTCTTAAAGTGTTTTTTTCTGATATTATAACCACTCTAAATTTCTTGAAGTCATTTTTGTGGTATATCTTTTTCTATGCTTTACTTTCACACTGGGTATGTCTTTGAATCTAAAGTGTGTCTCTCTCTGAAACAACATATTGTTAGATAATGTTTACTTGTATCCATTTCACTAGCATCTCCCTTTTGATTGAAATGTTGAGTCTCTTGGCATTTAATATCGTTTTTATTAAGGTAGGATTTAAATCTGCAAAATTGCTATTTGTGTTTACCTTATGTCTATTTTGTTTCTCTATTCCTCCATTATTGCCTGCTTTTCTGTTTAATGGATATTTTGTAGAATGCAATATTAATTCCCTTTTCTCCATGTATTTTTTAAAATATTTTCTTTGTTCTTGCCTCCAAGGACTGCAAAGATTATCGTAAGTTAATACACGATAGTTAAGATTCATACCAAACTAATTTTAATATTATACAAAAATTTGGATCTGATATAGCTCTTTTCCATCCCTATCCACTGTAACATTGTTTTTGCCAAAATGTTATCTTTGTCTATAAGACCTTTAAAAAAAGTTGTGATTAATCTTTTATTCAGCTGTCTTTTCAATGTTATGGAAGAAGCAAAGGAGTTAGAGACAAAATTAAATTTTTACTGTATTTTATTATTCCGTATGTAGTTAATCTTACTGGTGCACTTTATTTCTTTATGTGGATTTTTATTAATCTCTAGTGTACATTTCATATGAAAGGGCTCCTTTTAATATTACGTGTGGGTTAGGCTTCCTAGCTGCATGTTCTATTTTTATTCACAGAGAAATGTCTTAATTTCTTCTCAGATTTGGAATAGTTTTTCTTGATATACATTTCTTTGTTGATAGATTTCTTTTGTCCAGCACTTTGATTATATCGTTGTACTGCCTTCTGTCCTCATTGATTTTTGGTGAGCAATGTTCTTAATCTTATCAGTGATCTCTTACACATGATAAGTTGCTTTTTTCTTGTTACATTCAAGATTTCTCTTAGATCTTTACTTTGACAGTTTGACTATGATGTATGTAGGTGTGGATCTCTTTGAGTTTATGCTTTTAAAATTTGTTGAACTTCTTGCAACTACACATTACAGTTTTTCATCAAACTGTTATGTTTTTGACCATAATTTCTTCAAACATTTCTTCTACAACTTTTTCTCTTTCATCTCCTTCTGGAACTCCTCTTTTTCATATGTCATTATATTGATGGTGTCCCATGTGTCTCTGAGACTGTCTTTCCTCATTCTTTCATTCTGTTTTTTATTTAGACTTAGTCTTCTTCGCAACTCCAGAATTTCTATCAAGTTATTTTGTTATAATTTATATCTCTATTGATAACGTTCATTTGATGAGACATTGTTGTCATACTTTCCTTTAATTATTCACATCTGGTCTCCATTGGTTCTTTGTTTTTTAGTTGCTGAGTGATAATGATTATAAAATATAGTATATAATTATAGCTGCTGATTTAAACTCTTTGTCTAGTAAGGCAAACGTCTGCACTTCCTCAGAGTCACTTTATATTGACTATTTTATTTTCTTTGTATAGGTCTTACTTTCCTGTTTCTTTGCATGTGTCATGATTTTGTTGAAAACTGGACATTTGAAGTAACATAATGTGAGACTTATGGAAATCAGATTCTATTCCTTCCAAGGTTTGTTGTTGTTGCTGTTGTTGTTGTTCTTCTGAGTGGGCAAAAGAAGATACAACTCTATAGAAGAAAATGGACAAAAGCTATGAAGTGATAATTTATTTTTATGCTCATTAGTGGACAGAATAATATTGATATCTTTAAGTTCAAAATAGTCAATTTCTCTATACTACTCAGCACTAGTGATATTCCAGCATTACACTGTGAGTACTCAGTTCCAGATAGGCAGCTTTAGTTATACTCCCTAATCATTCTTAATTTAAAGTTGCAAGACGATCTTAAAAAAGACCTATGATCCATTTTTATCCAGTATCAAAGAAAGGTCCAAGAAGCAAGAATACAAGTTATTAGAACTCTCTTACTTGTAATCATACAGGTCAATAGACTGATGGTAGCAGTAGGAGGGGTGTCCTTATCAATAAAATGATATCAACAGGATGTCCTTGATTTCACATAGCTAGTGGTAAACAATCCCAGAATTTAAAGATTCCTGAGGAATTGATTCTTGGAAGATGATATGTAAACTATCTAACTACCTGAGTATAAAATGCAGATGATTTATAACCTAAAATGCTCTGGGCTGTGTGAGGTCACTGTAAGCCATACTTGCAGCACTTATATTTGAACTTAGGCCTAAGAACACATGTCTATTATTGGAAAGAAGTGTCTCCTGAATTTATCTCAATGTCCCAGACTTCTTTTTGTTTGGATGGGCCTGTTGATTGCTTGTATCCTTGAAACTACTAGTAAAGCTTCATAGTGCATAGACTTGCCCTATTCAAGAGAGATTGGTTTGGCAGTGCTATCCTGTGAGTTATCTCAAGGACCAGGAAGGGAAGCAAAAGGACAAATTTTGAATTAATTTTGCTTGTCCACTATCTCTTGAGTGGAAAGTAATCAATGACTTACAATGTGAACTTCAAAGTTATCTCACAAGTTATGCTTGCAGTTCTCGCTTGGTCCTTGATGAAACATGTTCAAAAATAAAGGAAGAGCAGAATTATTGGTTTTCTTAAAGTCCTTTGGGACTCAGGATGCAGGAGTATCAGCATCAGCACCGGTTCAGGAAATGGTTAGCTGTGATTCTCCAGATAAAACAAGTTGGAAATAGAATGAATTCTTTCTGGAGATTTAACTCCTCTAAGCTTTGCCTCAACATGTGACAATGGAAAAAGTCATAGAACTAAATATACCTGCTCAGAGGAGAGAGTGAAGGCTATATCACTAAACTCAGACTATAATCCTATGGTGTGAGGGGCCAGAGATGTTGGGCTCAAAGGCAAGAAGAAAGTTTGTATGAGGAAAGTTGCTCAAATTAGCCTTGGGCTACCACCACTGCAAGTGGATGAACTGAACCAGAAGCAAAATGATGCCTCAATAACAATTTCAGAGGGAGTACACAATTTGCTAAGGTAAATTTTTTTCCTCACAGTGTCGTGGTTTTATAATAGCAAAGTTATTATCACACTTAATCATGGAAAAGCTAGAACCAAGATTTTCTCTTTCTACTTTCTGTCAATTAGGTCTTACTGAGCATCTGTTATAGACATGGGCATTATTAACTATTAATCTTGGAAAACAATATAGGATTTCACTCATGCTTTCTTCTAGAACTTTCCTATTTGATTCTATGTTCTACTTAAAGTTTCTACAATCATTTGGAATAAGGAAAAGATTGTTTTATCTTTTTCCATATGACTTTTCACACATCCACGCTATAATGGGTTGAATGGTAACTCCCTCCCCCAATAAGATATGCTGTTGTCCTCACCCCTGTAATTTGTGAATAAGATCTTATTTTGGAGAAAAGTCTTTGCAGATATAATGGAGGATCTCAAGAATAATCGTCAATTGCCTGAGTGTGCCCTAAATTGAATGACCTGTGTCTTTATAAGAATAAAGGAAATGCGAGACAGACACATACAGGGCAAAGGGGATGTGAAGATGGAGACAGAGATCGGATTGATGGGTCTAAAAGCCACGAAATAAGAAGGATTGTCAACCATCACCAAAAGCTGGACAAAGCAAGGAATAGCTAGCCTCCTAGAGCCTTTTGAGGGAATATAGGCTTCTCAACACATTGATTTCAGTCTTCAAGCTCTGAAACTGTGAGAGATAAATTTCTTTTATTTTAGGCCACCAAGTTTGTGGTACTCTTTTACAGTAGCCCTAGCAAACCAATACATAAGCCCTCACTATTTAAGACACTCTTTATTCTTTTTCATATTCTCAATTCCTATGTCCTATTGATTCTGCTTCGAGGTTGTATATTCTTTTGCCTTGGCTTATCAATTTATATGGTAAAAACACCACAATATTTTAATAATTGAGGCTTTCTAATTAGTGTTTATATCTGGTAGGTCTGTGGCTTCCTGAATATTTTCCTTTAGCAGGGTTTTCTTAGCTAATCATGTCTTTACTTTCAAAATTTATAATCAACTTGTCAAGACACAGAAAAAAAGAAATTATAGTGTTTTTATTAAGATTGCATTAAACGTATAATGTATAGTTTCTTCCTCTTTTTTCAAATCGCCTTTGATATTTTTCAAGTCTTTTCTAACCTTAAGTGTATAAGTTTTGAGCATTTCTTGTTAAGTTTATTCTTAAGTATTTTACTTGTCAGTATTTATTTATTACCAATGAGGTTTACTATCCAATACATTGACTACTTTATATGGCTTCTAATAAAAAGCCATTGACATTTGTATTTTGATTTTATATTCTGCTCACCTGTAAAATTATTTTGTTGTGTATCATAGCTTTTCCATTGACTATTTGGTGTTTTCATATATGCATTCATATCACTCTCCAAGACAGATGCTTTACTATCTCTCTTTCCAGTTCTTAGCTACAAATTGCTTTCACATTTCTATTTACTTTGGCTAATAGCTGCAATACAACACAATCTTAAAGGTTATTGTAGATAGTGGTTACTTTTTTAGTCCCAATTTTAGCAGGAATACCTCTGGTGGTACAATCATCCTTTGTATAGTATGTCAGTACAAGTGTGCATGTGCAATGCTAGGAAATGAACCACCAGTTACTATTCAGTGAATGTATTTATCAAATAAGAATAGGTGTTTAAATTGTAAAATGACTTACTTTAATCTATAGATATTACATGATATTTCTCTTTATCACTTATCTCTATCAATATGATAAATTATGTCAATGGTTTTCCTAATTTTCAAACACAAATATTCTTTGAATAAATACCTTATTTGGTCAAGAAAATTTAATACTGTTGGAATTTGCGAGTATTTTATTTTAAATATAGCATCAATGTTCATAAATAAGACTGGTCTCCAGATTTTTCATGCAATTTCGGGTGGTATTCTGCTTTAATATCATACTACTTCTATAGAGAATTTTGAAGATTTCCCTCTTTTTCTTTGCTGTGAAATAGTTTAATCAGATTTAATTGAATTTAAGCCAAAATCTCAGTGGCTTAACACAATCGATTTCTATAACTAAAGTGAAAGTGCAAATACACAAAATTATAAATGATGACAATAATCATCAGAAGAGTGGGAATTTTGAAAAATTAAATGAATCATAATAAACAACCTCAAAAATAATTTGAAAATATAAATAAATTTGAAAATAATTAGAAAAATAAGGTTAGGAAAAAACCCATATCAATAGACCAAATGAGCATGAGAGAGAAAACACAGAACTTCCCCAAAAGAATGTACATGACCTTGATGGATTCAGAGTGCATTCTATGAATGCCTAGAGAGTAAACAATCTGATTCCACCTAACTTATTTCAGAGCATAGAAAAAGAGAAAGAAACTTCCGAATTTAAGTTTCATGTTTATTGAATCTTTCAGGTTTTATTTTTCTTTGTAAATTTTATAATGGGAGAAGATTTTTTTGAATTTGTGTTTATCCCTATAATGTTGATTTTGTTCTTATTGTTATTGTCTTTATACAATCTACTCCTGAAACATCTTAATGTTCCATTTGATCTCATTGCAGAGACTCTGATGGTTTTGTTGAATAACATAGCTAAACATAATTCAAAATGAAATACAGAATAGGGAATTATTTTTGTAGCCTTGGAGTAAATTTAATTAATGCATTGGTCTAAATATTGTCCAATAATGATGAACTCTCAATTGTAATCCAGCGTTTCTAGTGAGCAATGGTTAATACTGAGGATAGGGCTCATGAGGGTCAAACAGAAATAACTACTATGCTGCTAGCAACATTTCTCAAGCACAGATGATCATATCTCAGATTCACCTGAAGCATAATAATTAAGCTTAATGGGTTAGGACAATAAGCTAGGTAACATGCCTATAATCATGAAAGACATTGACTCAGTGGCCTAAAATCAATATTATGCTAAAATAATTCCCTGCAGGTCAAGTTGCTGGTAAAGGTGTGGACCATTGGAAACTCATATACTTCTTGTGGAAGTGAAGAAACGTCGGTAATGCTTAGTTACGTTGAATGCATATATTTGAACTCAGAAGTGTGTGTGCACTACCTTCACCCAAGCATCCTTCCTCCCCAAACCGCTATCCAGCCCCACTTCTGCAGGAAGAGCAACCTGGCATGATGAAGTAGGTGATGGTATGAGAATTTGCATATTATCTTGTAAATCCTCTAATTCTAAATGCTATAATAAAAACAAAACAAAATTAAGAGATATTAAATGCTAGATTACATTAGGCTTTTGTTTATGTGTTTTGGAAAGGCATTGTGCAGGTAGAGGGAAACCTGAGATGATTTAAAAGAAAGTGAGCCACTCCTTAAGATCTGGTCAAAATCATTGATACTAAACATCTGTCTCCATATTCCCTCTTTTTCTACCCCTCACATCCCATACAAGATGTTTCTAAGATAAATTCATCTAACTATTGCTGCATCAGACCCAGAGAGAAAGCATTTGTATGCTCAAAGTTTACTGGAGAATAATCTTGAGATGAACACCTATTGTGAAATGAACACAACATAATTGGGTAGATGGAGTTTAGTTCTGATGCATTCAGAGCAAAGAACTCACCTGACTTCATGGTGAGCTCTAGATTTGAGACGATCATGGAGAATTGTCTTGAAAGGTGGAAAGGAAGCTGGGTTGACTAGTCATTGGGTAGAGGCTGCCCCTGGGAAGGACACATGACCTTGGTCGAGGTGGTTAACTTCAGATGAGGAAAATGCTGGGGGTGGGTAAATGTAGATGCCAGACACTGGCTGTTTACATCAGCATCAGAGTGAGTAGTGAGTGCTTTAGTTTTGCAGGGTTGATCTTATTGGTGACCCACATCATCTACTAAAATAACACTTGTCACCATCACCTTAAGATTTTACCCAACCTGGGAGATTACTGGAAAGAAGATGAAAACACAGTCTGTTTTGGGTTTGACATTTCTTTCCTAAAGTAGTCTTCTGAAGGCTATGTCTAGGAAGAAAAAAATTACGGGAGTCTCAATACCCAAATTGGCAGTTAGAAACATAGTCTGAAAAACCAAAGCAATTCTAGGTAATTTGATATTCTTTACATTCCATGGTCTTTTTTTATCTCCTCTAACATCACTGCCATGTTACTTTTGGTATGCAATTACTCCAAAACAACACTCAGCACCTAATGATGCTGTCCAAAGTCTATTTTTATCACTATTCTGTAAGCCATGTTAGATGAACATTTTGACTGTTGTCAAAGAAATTGGTGTCACTCTACAAACGAGAAGATTGGAAGTAATGCAAATAACAACACATGAAAAAAGAGTAAAAATAGCACATTTGGTTTTACTTTTTGCAAAGTCAAAATTTACGCCTTGGGAGGAGGACACAGATGTAAACTCCTTGCCATATTGTTGACTTCTCATAATGAAAGATAAGTGAATAATGGAATGCTAAGAAGACCATGAAATTTAGGAAGTATGTGGTATTTGTTTAATATTTTAATGAGCTACATTTAAAACGATGGAAACTCTGTTCCATACAAGAAATATTAGAAATATGTTCTGAGTGGAAATTAGATACTACGTTAGTAACTACTGCACACATACATAACTGAGCACCTTATCTTTATAATAACATATTCTGGGGAATTTAAAGAGGAATGTATTGGAGACAACAGTGTAAGAAATGTGAAGGGAAACACATGTCTACTGGGAACTGATTCATGATTTTATGAATTGTCTTTTCATGGAATCCAGTAATGTGTCCATCACCACGGTGGTTTAGTGGGATTTGCTTAGTAACAGTTTTTTCAAATTTATGCACCAGTTTCATTATTGTATCCGGGCAGCGGTGGCGTTATTTTCATATCCAGTGATGGTGATTGGGTCTTGTATCTCATTGCTCCTTTACTTGGAAAATGAATAGCAGCATCATGCTTTGAGCAAATAGGAGTAAGAACTAGTCCTTTTTGACCAATGATCTTAGGGTGATGTTTGGGGTCTACTGTGAACTTGAGATTAAAATTTGTTAATGCTAGATCTATTTCATTTTGTAAAGCCTTGACTCCTACTCATAAGCTGGGCTTGGTTTATTCTACATTGGCAGCAAGGCCAGTGATAAAAAGGATATCAGATACCAATCCGGGTGCTGATATATGTATATTAACTTCTAACTCATCCATTTTCTTTCATATCTCTCTTCCTGTCTGACCAATGATATAATGGTGAGGGTCAAAGGGCATCTCTAGTGCAGCAGTGACAGGAATTAAAGCTTCAAGGGCTTCCATGGCTGCTGCACACTCTTCCTTTTGGCCAGAAATAAGTATGATGTCACATTTCCTTGGGGAAATAGAAGCAGCTTCTGTAGTGCTCTTTTCCCTAACTTCTTCTGCATTTTGCTGAACAGTTGGATTTATATTAGTAACTGAGTTCTTCTCTTTATCTGGGAATTAGATTTGGACATAATAATCTGTAATAATTTGTTGGATTAGAGAACACATTTGTACCATGATAAAATGATGGAACTTCTGGGGAATAACAGATTCTGTTGTGACTTGACTATCCAAGTCCTCAGAAATCTCATGAATATGCTTCTTGGCTGCTTCCACAAAAGGCTTTGCTCCTTTGATTGTGACTTTGTTTCTCTGTTTTCCTGACTATGAATAGTTAATACTAACACCACCACACTCATCAGTCATCTGCTGAAAAATCGGGCCTCTTCTCTTGAAAAAATGGTGGTGGTAAACAGGATTTATCAGTATGTCCTCCTCTACAATGTTATCTAGATTTGTAATTAGTGCCACTAGTCCCTTTTGTGCATCTTTGACAGCCTTCTCTGTTCCTTTAATAGTTAACAATTCTTGATCCTTGTCCTCAGGGATAGGGAAAATGATGTGCGCTCCAGTCTCATTACAGACTTTGGAAACATTGCCACCATTTTTATTCATGAGGAATTTGTGATACTGTGGTTTGACGTGGAGAATTACAGTATGACTCTTGGTTTGCTCTTCTTCTGCTAGTTGTAGCAGTTTTGTCTTGGCCTTTTCAACACTATGGGCAGGGCCTCTAATAATGACTCTTCGAAGGCCTGAGTCCATTTTTGGAAAGTGGATGTGGATCCTTCCACATTCTTGCATGATTGCACCAATCAAACAGTCTTTAGAATTGGTAAGAGACTTGTGTAGATTGGAAGGAATAGAAATTTCTACCTCTGGACTATTGGTTATATGTTTCTGAGTTGGAAGAATCCAGTTAGAAGCTACTTCACAGTTTGCAGGTTTTCCACTGATGACAATATCTTCTGAGTAGCCACTTGCCGATGGAGGATTACTTTTGGTGTTGCTTGCTGCACAGATTTTTTTTATGTTTGCACCTCCTCTTCCATTGACATTTCTGTGAGGCTTTTTAAAGTTGGGAATAGTTACGGAATAGCTACTCTCTACAATGCCTGTCACCACATTCTCCAAATATTGTGTGCATTTTTCTATTTCATGTTTTGGCCCTCTAAGTTGGACTGTGTCACTTTTTTGTGCTAGGTCAGGAAAATGAATCATCACCTCAGGGAATTTCTTCTGGATGTCATGGATCCGTTCACCTTTCCTCCCAATGATTGCGGAGTGAATCCTTGCTGAATTATTAAGTCTTTGCTGTGCTCGTTTTCTAAATGACCAGCAAGTTCTAGAAGTTCTCTCTTGGCTTGTTGGACACCCTCAGATTCCCCCTCAATTCTAATCAAGTTGTTCTTTTCATTTTTATAAGATTAGCACAGAAACTTTATTCCTCTCTTTAATTTGCTTTACGATAGCACCATTCTTCCCTATCAAATGTTTCTGAAACTTTTAGTCAACATTGATTTCTGCATAATCCATCCTGTTAATTGTATCTTTGCCTATGACCTCAATTTGTTCTTGTACATAATTTAAATCTTCTTTTTGTCCTTTTATTGTTATTTTATCTCCTTCAATAAATTCGATGTGAACTTGTGGCACGCTCTGGGTGATTTTGGATATATTACAACCTTTCTTACCAATGATAAATCTGTAAAGCCAGGAAGGTACAAAGATAGAGGAAACAGTGTAAACCTTGGTTTTCAAACTAGCTTTGGCAAATGCCTTCCTTAAGCTTCCAGGCTCACCTTGCTCTGTCACAGAATCTGACATGCTCTCTAATGGTAAGATCTCTATTGAAATTCCAGTGCTTTCCAAGTTCACCTGGACAGAATTTCTCTTGGGATCTATGGTACCCTTGTGATGAAATTTCATCTCCACATCTATGAGTGTGGTTTTCTTTTTAATACTCTCAAAAGTCTCCTTTACACAAGCCTGAGCCTGACTAAGCTGTTGCTTTTTTTCAGTAAAGCCCACTTGTGTCTGATTGACACTAGGTGGCAGAAAATGGATGTGTGACTCTGTTTCTGGTATAATTTTGTCAAAAGTTTTATTGGATGGTCCAGGAGTGGAAGGAAAAAATGCTTTTTTGCACATCTAACTTCTCTACAGCACACTTGACTTGATCAGTAGACATACCTAAGACTTCATGTAAATCCTTCTTCATGACCTCTTTGGTGCCAACAGTCTTAATCCAGTTGTTGTGATTATCTGGGCCTAAGTTCTGTATGTTGGTTGCATCTTTTTCTTCCAAGTCTTGTATTTCTCCTCCAGTCCTGCCTATAACAAAGCAAGGATGTTCTTTTGGAACGGAGATTGTAGTTAAAACTCTATCCTGAAACCATGCAAAAATCTCCTTCTGAGCTTTCATGACAGTGTCTGGTTCACCAGAGGCTATAATGCAGAGGCCCTGGTCTTTGATAAAAATTAACTCTAAGTTGGCATTAGTCTTTTGCATGATATCTAGGTAAAGTTTTCCTTGTCTATCTTCACCAACCTGGTGACATACTGTTTCTCCTCCAGAGGCACTTGAAAGACTTGAGTGGTGACTGAGGTTGTGATAGGCTGGCTATTAATTCTGAAGAATTCAGCAGGTTCCTGAGCATTTTCCAACCAATTTGTTTCCTCTAGGAGTTGACTGAATTTATCTTTGTACATTGCAGCGCTCTTCTGAATTTAAAGCAGTAACATAATTGCCTTTTTGAATGGACCTACTTTGGTGCTCAGTTAAATTTTTTTTGGAACTCATTGTTGATTTTCAAATACATACAATTTAGATATGTTGCAGCTAAATGGTCAGAAGCCAGAAAAGTCTACTTGTAGCTGCCTTTTTTCATATTACTGTATGTGAAAAATAAACATTTTAAAGATGTAATTCCTTCCAAGTTCATCCCTAAACTCAAGTCAATAAAAAATAAAATCCTAGTATTTACACAATTTGGCAAAAATGCCCAAGTCTTATCTATTTTACTCTGATGAAAGTACTGAGATAAGTCATAATTTATAGAGATTTAGAAGAAACATCCACCATTTTTCTAAAGGACAGGAAGATATCCTTGGATTAGTCTTATCAGAGTCATCAACAACCCTCATTTTGTCTAAGTGAATGTCATCATTTTTTGAGACTTAATGCTATTAACTTCATTCTACTTTTGGAAAAACATAATTCTCTAATCTTCAATGATAACACATTTTCCATGGTTCCCTATTTTTCTTAACAGCTTTATAGAAGAATAATTTATATACTGTAAAATTCACCCACTTATGCATATAATTTAATGATTTTTAGTTCATTTACAGTGTGGTGGAACCCTTACATTAACCCACTTTTAGAACATTTCCATCCCCCCAACAAGATGCTTCATGCTCATTTGCACGTAACACTGTTTCCACACACACATCCAGGCAAACACTAATTCATTCATTTTTCTCTATATTCTTGCCTTTTCTAGACATTTTATAAAAATGCTCTTATATAGTACGTGGGACCTGCTTCACCTTGATTCTTTGCCCTAACATTATGTTTTTGAGGTGCACAAACGTTACTGATTGTATCAGTAATATATTCCTTTTTATTGATGGATAATGTTTCAGATATATTTACTTTTATCTTAATAACTATTCTGACTCCATCTCATTCCTGGCTCCAAAATCTCCAGTGGGATTCTCCATATTGAAATGTTATAGGGTGCTCTTTTGGACTCATTTCTTTGTCTATATTTTTCCATATGTGATGTAATTTAGATTCAAATCATTGAATATCTTTGGTAGGCTGATGCTTCTCAAATATAATACCCCAACCATGATTTACAATGTGTATAGGCACAAGCCTTCTCCATATCACCACTGGAATATCTAATAGTCCTTTCAAACTTAATACATCAAGGGAACTCTTGATTTTATTCTGTCTTTCTACTTTTGGAATATTCTGAAACTTGGAAAATGGTACCTGACTTTCCTCCTTTTGCTCAGGCCAAGTATGTGGTGTCATCTTTGACTTCTAATTTTCTCTCACATTACACATGCACAGTAATAACATTCTTGTTAATCTAAGTCTGACCTTTTCTCATAATTTTAAACCTATATTCCTAGTCTAAGTCAGCATGTCAGTACTGTGACAAGCATTAAAATGCTATACCACTCCTATTTTTGTCCACTTGTGGCCTATTCTCCACAAAGCATCCAAATAACAGGTGATGTCAGCATCATGGTGGCATAAGACACTCCTCTTTTTTGTCTCCCTTTTTTAACAATAAATTGGATATCTACCTATGAACAAGAGCACCATTTTTGGAGTTGTGAGATCCAGCACAATACACCAAAACACTCAGGAGGAGTCTCACCTGTCTGTGCATCTGGTAAGAGGTGGACAGACCTCAGTATGGGCTGTGGAACTAGCAGAGTCACAAACCTCCACCAACCCCCCTTGCCACAGTCAGGAAAAAACCTGGAGAGTGCTGACTTGGGCAGATAACCATGAACGAAAGAGAATTTCCAGATGTTCATGCTTTCCAAGTAGGAGATTCCAACACCACAGTGGAGAAAAAAAATATGTGTTTTGTCACAGTGGAGATGGTAAGAGGAACTTTCCTAGTGCTGCACTCCTCCCCCAACAAGGCAACATTGTGCAGGAATGAAATATCTGATGGTGGTGAGCTCTCTGTGAGAAAAATGAGAGCAGTGAGTCAGTGCCTGGCTACTGCAGTAGAGTGGAATGCTGCTAGTGAAACCTATTTCTCTCCAGCAGGTCTCAGAATAATTGGGAGAAAAGAGGATATCCAGGAAGAGGCAGATAATATCAAATGGCATTAAAAGAACATGGTTCCTGCTGACTGTGTTCAAAAGTTCAACAGGAAGTCCACTCAGGAGCTTTTAGGTGTAGCTCACCAAAGGAGATCCCCAACAAGTCTGCAGGCACCCTCAATGCTGTGAATGCTAAACCCACACCTGCCCCCACTCTGTGGCCACATCGTTGTACATGCTCCCAAATAAAATGTCAAAAGCAAGTCCAGTAATCAGAGTGCTATTTGAAAAACAGACCAGGATTGTGGACAAAGGAGAAACCACAAACTTAGCTATAGCACTACTTTCTAGAAAACAAGAGAGGTGACCAGTAGCCAGCCTTCTGAGTGGTAAGAAGCAATGAATTCTGCCATAAGAGAGAGTAAGAAGAGTGGATCAGGTGTACCCATGCAAAAGAGGAAAAAACCCATATAGAACAGTATCAACAAAGAGTATACCCCATCTGAAGGAAGCCATTGAAGATTTAAGAGTTCTTCTACTTCAGATATGAAAGTTGCATTGCAAACCTAAAAGGATCATAAAAAGTAAAGGAAACATATCATCACTAAGGATAACAATAATGCTCCAATAACTGAGCTCAATGGCACTTGTGTTTGCAATTTAGGTGATAAAGAATTTAAAATAGCTGTTTTGAAGAAGCTCAATAAACTACAAGAAAATTCAGAAAGACAATTCAAATAATGAGAGAAAAATACAAGAACAAAATATTCAACAAATAGAAATCACAAAAAGACAGAAATTCTGGAGTTGAAGACTTCAATGAATTAAATTAAAAAATGCAATAAAGATCATCCATAGCAGAGTAGAGCAAATGGAAGGCAGAATAAGTGAGCTAGAGAACAGGAATTTTGAAACAACTTAGTCAGACCAGAGCAACAGCAACAACCAAAGAGCAAAACAAATCTATGTAATTCAAGCAATTCCATCAAGAGAACATATATTAGAATAATCAAGATTGCAGAAAGAGAAAAGAGAGAGAAGAGGGCAAAATTTTTCATCTTTCATCACCTGAAACTTTCAGAGATCTGTATTTAAAATACAGTGTTCTCTATTAAATGAAACCTAGGAGATATGAGGACATTGGAATATAGTTTATTTATATGGGATTTTAAGAGGATAGGAAAGGTCTCCCCTCTAAATAAAGTTCAGGATATATTACAAATTTAGATACTCGGACTCCTCTCTGCAATATTATTGTCAGAAAAGTTCTAAAAGATTTTCTTTGTTCTGCTATTAATGCAAATAGACCAACTGTTACTGAGAATTCATAGATACCTTAATAAAAATTTAAAAAAATACAGTACAATATAAATGTTCAAGCAAAGATGAACTTACATCATCAATAGAATTTCTAGGAAGAATTTGAATCACTTAACAAAGAGTTTATTTACTCTGAAACTGAGCAGTATTTTTTTTAACATTCTGCTTTGACTGTAAGTCTGTTGAGATGTAAATATATAAAAATGTTTTTTTTAATTTTTTTTAAAGATTTTATTTTTTCCTTTTTCTCCCCAAAGCCCCCCAGTACATAGTTGTATATTCTTCGTTGTGGGTTCTTCTAGTTGTGGCATGTGGGACACTGCCTCAGAGTGGCTTGATGAGCAGTGCCATGTCCACGCCCAGGATTCGAACCAACGAAACACTGGGCCACCTGCAGCGGAGCACGCAAACTCAACCACTCAGCCACGGGGCCAGCCCCAAAAGTGGTTTTTTTAAATGATGTGATTTGGGACTAAAAATAGAAGATACAAAAACACACTTACACATATACACATAAAACACCCTCAGAAAGTCTTGGAAATATTTTAAAAACTTGTCGTTTGTCATTTTTTAATTATGGCTTAATGATTGATTCAAAAAGTATTGAATAAATATGGAGTTTTTTTAGTGATTTTATAATCAAAAGGCAGTGGTCTGTCTATTGAATTTTCCATTTAATTATCAATATGTTGCTGTGTAGACCTACAAACACCCCTTGTAAGGGGTGAATTATGAGATGTATCTAAGTTATCTCTAAAACACTATGCCCCTTAAGACTGTCAGAAAAATTTGCACAAAATTTTGGGCAACACTGTGACATAAAATATTAAACTCAACCAATTTATATTTCAGATATATTCCACTCAACTGGTAAACAAAACTTAAAAATCTAAAAAGAGAGAGAAAATATATTATAAAATGCTGCTGGTAAAATAGACCATATAAAAGATGAACAATGAAGAAAATTAAAATAAAATTGGCATACACAGAAGTTGCTAGAGAAAGTATCATGATACAACACCATCATCACCATCATCATACTCATCATGATTACCATCATCATCGAGCAAATATCAGAACACAATCCAGTAGAAGTTTCAAATGTCAAAAAGAAGAGAAAGAATACTGAGAAAACCAACAAAGAAAAAAATGTAACTGCAAGGGGGAAATTAATAGGGGGGTCTGAGTAAGATTTAAGTCATTGAGCATCCAAGGAATGTGAGGGAAATTCAGAGAGAAATTTGTGTGTGTGTTTGTATGTGTGTAAGATTGGCCCTGAGCTAACATCTGAGACCAATCTTTCAATTTTTGCGTGAAGAAGATTGTCTTTAAGCCAACATCCATCCCAATCTTCACCTATTTTGCATGTGGGATGCTGCCCCAACATAGCTTGATGAGCAGTGTGTAGGTCCATGCCTAGGATCTAAATACATGAAATCCAGGCAACCAAAGCTTAGTATGTGAACTTAACCACTACACTACCAGGTTGGCCACAAAGACAGAATTTTCATGGACTTTGTGACCTAACATAAAACCCAGCCAAGTTGGAAACATGTTCATAGGCGTGATATCAGTCCATACTAGCATACTGAAGTTAACACTGCACCCAAGTAGGAGATGAAACCTGAAGCACTATATATAATTAAATAGGTATATGATTATAAACACAAAAATACATAAGATTAGTATCATGAATAATTATAGATTTCATGGTATGGTGGACACAGATATCATAAATAAGTAGAAATTGTGATGATAGATTATAAATAGGTACCAGCAAAAGAATAATTAGAATATTACAATCTATGAATGCGTCTGATACACTTCCCCAAATGAAGAATGAAGGAAAATATGAGACCTGCCAAGCTTGAATTGTCAGACTGCTATGAGAGGACACTATCATTGCACATCAGAAGATTGCCTGGGCAACTTCAACTTGGGAGGGACTCTAGGACTTTCTACTGGGAAAGTCCACGCATTTGGCCATATACACAAAATATAACAAATAAAACCCAGGATAAGTTTAAAGCAAAGAAACCAGTGTCTAGAGAGAATGTAGTAGACCTTACAAAGTTCAAGGATAAAGGTGAAAACCGACAAGAAATCCAGAAAAAGGAAAACTGTGTTACCTGGAAAGGGTGAGTAATCAGACTGGTATGAGATGGCTCTGAAACATAGTGTGCATGAAGGTTGTCAAGAGGACTTAGAATATTGAGGGAGTTTATGACATCACCGTAAAAAGCCAAACAAGATGGCCACTTGTTTACAGTATGAGGATTGGCCTAGGTTAGGATATTAAAGCGAGAGATATAAATAAAAATATTTAAAAGAAAACAGGCTCAGAAACATTATGAGATAAAATACATGACGATTAAAGAAATAAGACATGAATAATTTGGAAGAAGCAATAATAGAGTGACAAGCACTGAAAGGAGAACATTTTCATATACTCGAATATATGGGGAAGCCATGCTGATTTAAACTTGAAACTTTATTTGAACCAAAAGGCATGACTTGTGGCTTAACAAAACTACATTGTACATCTGCTTTAATCATAATCCAAAGTAAAAAATGTTCTCTTTGAAGAGAAGAATTGAGGCCTCCTTTCCTATGCCCCTAGCATCCTTTAAAGATAAGTCTCACTTTCCATAGCTCTGGGGTCATGGTGGTCCACTGGGTACATGCTAAACTGTAACAAATGATCTCTTTGAACTCTTGAAAGAATGGACACCTGTCATACTTGGGGCATGTTTCTTTGTTTGGAAGGGCTGTATACCTATGCTGAAATTCACTCTTTTGCAGAGTACTTCATTCCTTTGTGAAGGCTGCCCTCCCAGGCTATAGTGCTCAGTTTGGCTCAAATGAAATTCTCTCTCCTATCTCTTGCAATAGAAGGATTATTGATTATGTGTATTGACACCATCTGTAAGGAAGTTTGCTAAAAATTAGAACATTACAATTATATTTAAAATAAATAAACATTCCAGAGATGAGGATGCCAATCAAACAAATAGCACACCATATAAAAATAAAGTAAGCTAATATATAGACATAATATAGTGAAACTTTCATATATCAAGGGTCAAGTTAGAAACTTCAAAAAGCCAGGAAAGATAAAGAAAATATATTACCTGGAAAGAGGAAATCATCAGACTTGTCTAATTTGTCTCTGAAACATGATGTCCATAAAGGTGGTTGCCATGACAACCTAGAATTTTGAATTTCTGATGTCATAATACAAAACCACTCAAGATGCCCGCATGTCCTCAGTGCTCAGTTTGAACTAGGCTAAGATATCAAAGATTCATACAAGTGATAATATAATTCAAAGACGATGCCCCAAAATAACAAAAGCACTCACACATTGTGCTATAAAACAGATGGTTATTAAAGAAATACAAAATTGATAACTGGGAATGAATGAGAACTGACTGACAAACATATATAAGGGTGATAGCTGAGAAAGACCATTACAATTATACTAAAAGAAAGAAAAAGCTTACAGAAAAATTAAGTCAAACAAAAAGCAGACCAGAATAATAAAAAATGAAAGACGTCAGTATTTACATATAATGCGCTTGAACGTTTGAAAGTCACAGAAAGTAACAACCCAAAAAACTCCAGACAAGTCAAAACATATGTTACCTGGAAAGGATGAGTTTTCAGACCGCTCTAAGCTGGCTCTGAAACACTGTGAACATGAAGGTTGCCAGGACAACATAGACACAATTATGAAATATTCTCAGACATCACAGTTTTAATAAAAAATAACCTGTCCACATCGACACAGTGCTAGAATTGGCCTAAACTAGAATATTAAAGCTACATTCCACTCAACTGCCAGTTAAAAATTGAACATTAAAAGGGCCAGCTGGTGGCACAGAGGTTAACTTCGCATGTTCTGCTTTGGCAGCCCAGGGTTCTCCAGGTCGAATCCTGGGTGTGACCCTACGCTCTGCTTGTCAAGCCATGCTGTGGCAGGCATCCCACATAAAGCAGAGGGAGATGGGAACATATGTTAGACAGGGCCAGTCTTCCTCAGCATCAAGAGGAGCATTGGCAGTAGATGTTAGCTCAGGGGTGAACTTCCACAAAAAATAAATAAATAAGTAAAAGTTTAAAAGTATACAAGATTTAACCATTAAAGTAAAGCATGAAAATAAGAATAACATACCTAGGAATAACCCTAACCAAAGAGGAGAAAGATCTGTAAACCGAAAACTATAAAACATTTGGAAAGAAATTCAAGAAGACACAAAGAAATGGAAGGATATTCCATGCTCTTAGAATGGAAGAATTAACACAGTTAAAATGTCTGTACTCAGATCTCGTCAAGATGGTGGTGTAAGCAGAGTCTGAACTCATCTCCTTCCATGAACACAACCAGGTTACAATGAATTTTGGAAAAATTACCCTGGATACAAAACTGAAAACTGGATAAAAAGAACCCTCACAACAAGGGACAGTACTGATGAAGGTGGAATATGCAGAAATTCCTGCTGGAGAGGGAAAAAGCCACCTTTGGGAGCAGCAGATCTTCTCAGTCAGCCGGGCGGGAGCCACCCTAATGTATGTAACCCAACCTGAAGGAGTGCTGTCCAGAGCAGGGGCCAGTACTGCTATAAGCATCTTTCAGACTCAGCCCACCTGAGACCGAGGCCTTACTGTCCGGCTTCACTGGCTATTAACCAAAGCGAGGATACCCCTAGAAAAGCTATTGGCTGAAAGCCAAAAAGACTAAGGTCTTAAAGGGCCCACACGCAAACTCATTCATTGTAGCAACCTAAAATCACCAGAGAGAAGGCTGACAGTCCTTTGGTGAAACATGTCTCACCTTGTGGATTCTGGGAGCATCTTGGTGAGAGGAGGAACATCTCCTGAGACTGAGACATTGGTGGGGATCATTGTTCTGAACTGGTCCAGGCATGCTGTCACAGACCCGGTTGGGCATCATTGAAGTTCCTCCCTTGGACTGTTAGCCCAGGGGTCTGCCACACCCACTAGAGCACAGATTTAATCCAGTTCAGCCAGGGCAGGCAACCTGCCCTAGGGACTGGCCCCACCTAACAACAAACCCTCAGGCTACTTTTGAGCGTGCATTGACTGGGTGCCTTGATGCTCTAGAGGCAGGCAAGGTGTCAGCCTCTGTGGTGCAGGGGCAGTGTGAAGACCAGGTGAACAGTGGGGGACATTGGTGGAGAGGTGGGGGCCTCTGCAGTGCAGCATCAGGTGATGCTCCAGGGGGTTGAGAAGTGTGCAGGGACCAGGACTGTGTTGATGGTGTGTGTGGTCCTGGAGGGGTGAGGCTTATCAGTGGCAGAAGACCTGTGCTTCACAAATAGCCATAAAAAGGATCAGCCCCACCTTCCAAAGCCTGAAACAATTGAGTGCTCCTGTGTCTAGGGCCAGATCCACTCAGCTGCACTCCTAAGAGAACTGACAACAAGCTTGTAAGCCTGAGGCCTATCACAACTGTAAGCTCCTGAGCCTACCAACCAGCTACACTAGGTACCAACCCAATTAAGAGGAAAACTGCAATAGGAGTGTGCTGATAGTCTTTGTAGCCAATGATGCTGAGGCTCTCCAAACCGGATTTACAAACAGCTGGCGAGGGAAAGAAAGACTAGACTCCCTGGATTCCTGCAGTGGGAGCAACACTGCCACAGCAGAAGGACACAAGTAGCCCACAAAGGGGTCACTCCTAGAACTTCAGGACTGGTGTTGAGAGGGAAGCACACTGCTGGGCCTCATAAGGCATCTCATACATAAGCCCACTTCTCCAAGATCAGGAGACATAGCCATCTGACCTAATACATGGAAATAAGCACAGAGGAAGAGGCATAATGAGGAGACAAAGGAATACTTTCCAAGAAAGGGAACAGGACAAAACTCCAGAAAAAAGACTAAATAAAACAGAAATAAGTGACCTACTCAACAAAGAGCTCAAAAAAAAAATATCATGAGGATGCTGACAGATATGGGGAGAAGACTGGATGAACACAGTGAGCACATCAGCAAAGAACAGGAAGATATTTAAAAAATCAGAAATGAAGAATACCGAAAATGAGAAATTATTAGAGGGACTTAACAGCAGAGCACAGGATGCAGAAGAATGGATAAGCGAGCTAGACAAAAGCCTAGAGGAAATCACTTAAGCAGAACAACAACAAAAAAAGAATTAGACAGAATAAGCACAGTCTAAGGGAACTCTGGGACAATATCAAGGGTGCTAGCATTCAGATTATAGGTGTCCCAGAAGGAGAAGAGAGAGACAAAAGGGCAGAAAATTTGTTTGAAGAAATAATAGATGAAAAAGTTCCTAATCTGAGGAAGCAAACAGACATCCAAGTTCAGGAAGCACAGAGAGCTCCAAACAAGATAACACCAAAGAGGCCCACACCAAGAGATATTATAATTAAAATATCCAGAATTAAAGATAAAGAGGGAATCCTAAAAGCAGCAAGAGAAAGGCCACAAGTTACATATAAAGGGAAGCCCATCAGGCTATCAGCAGACTTCTCAGCCAAGACACTACATGGGAGAAGAGAATGGAATGATGTATTTAAACTGCTAAAAGGACAAAACTTACAGCCAAGAATACTCTATCCATCAAGGTTGTCATTCAGATTGGAAGGAGAGATAAAGAACTTCCCAGACAAGTAAAAGGAGTTTATCACCAAGAAACCAGTTCTACAAGAACGGCTGAAGGGACTTATTTAAGTGGGAAAGCAATGACCACAAATACAGAAAAAAATATTATCAAAAAACAAAAATCAACAACAAAAAACAGGGAGTAAAATCACTTCTAAAGGTAAAAATATAGTAAAGGTAGCAGATCAACTACCTGTGAAGATAATATGAAGATTAAAAGACAAATGTACTAAAACCACCTATTTCAATGATGAGGGTAATGGATAGACACACACTGAGCAAGAGATTATATATGATTTGAAAACCATAAAATGTGGGAGGAGGTGAGTGAAAGAGTAGAGGTTTTAGAAAGAGGTCAAGCTAAAGAGTCTATCAACTCAATATAGACTGTTATATACATGGAATATTAAATAGGATCCTCATGGTAATCACAAATCAGAAAGGTATAATAAGCAAGCAAGAAAGGAAGAGAAAAGAAATCAAACATATTACTAAAGATAGCTATCAAACCACAAAGGAAGAGAGCAAGAGAAAAAGATGGGAACAGAGAAGAACTACTAAAACACCCAGAAAAAAAAGTAACAAAATGGCAATAAATACACATTTATCAATAGCTACTTTAAACATCAATGGACTAAATGCTCCAATTAAATGCCATAGGGTGGTCAATTGGATAAAAAAAACAAGACCCATGTATATTCTGCATACAGGAGACACACTTCAGACCTAAAGACACTCACAAACTGAAAGTAAAAGGATGGAAAAAGACATTCCACGCAAATGGCAAAGAAAAGAAAGCGGTGGTAGCAACACTAAGATCAGGTAAAATAGACTTTAAAACAAAAACTGTAACAGGAGACAAAGACAGGCAGTACATAATGATAAAGGGAACAATCCAACAAGAAAATATAACACTTGTATATATTTATGCACCCAACAAAGCAGCACTTAAGTATATAAAGCAATTATTAGCAGACATAAAAGGAGAAATAGGCAGCGACATAATAATAGTAGGGGACTTTTAACACTCCACTTACACCAATGGATAGATCATCCAAACAGAAGATCAACAAGGAAACACTGATCTTAAAGGATACATTAAACCAGATGGACTTAGAGGTATATACAGAACATTCCACCCAAAAAACACAGAATACAAATTATTTTCAAATTTGCATGGAGCATTCTCCAGGGTCGATCATATATTAGGCCACAAAAAAAGTCTCAAAACATTTAAGAAGATCAAAATAATACCATGCATCTTTTCTGACCACAAAGGTATGACACTAGAAATCAACAACAGGAAGAAAACCCGAAAAGCCACAAAAATGAAGAAATCAAAAAATTCTTGGGGACAAATGAAAATGAAAATAAGACATGCCAAAATCTGTGGGATACAGCAAAAGCGCTTCTAAGAGGGGACTTTATAGCAATTCAGGCCTACCTCAACAAAGAAGAAAAATCCCAGATAGACAATCTAAAAGGACATCTAAAGGAACCAGAAAAGGAAGAACAAACAAAGCCCAAAATCAGCCAAAGGAAGGAATTAGTTACAATCAGAGCAGAAATAAACAAAATAGAGACTAAAAAATAGAAAAAAATTAATGAAACCAAGAGCTGATTCTTTGAAAAGATAAACAAAATTGACAAACCCTTAACTAGACTCACCAAGAAAAAAAGAGAGAAAGCTCAAATAAATAAAATCAGAAATGAAAGAGGAGAGATTACAACGGACACCTCAGAAACACAAAAGATAATAAGAGAATACTATGAAAAGCTATATGCCAACAAATTGGATAATCTAGAAGAAATTGATGAATTCTTACAAACATACAACCTCCCAAAACTGGACCAAGAAGAAGTAGAAAATTTGAATAGACCCATCACCAGTAAGGAGATTGAAACAGCAATCAAAAACCTCCCCCAAAATAAAAGTCCATGACCAGATGGCTTCCTTGGTGAATTCTACAAAACAATCAAAGAATACTTAATACCTATCCTTCTCAAACTCTTCCAAAAAATTTAAGAGGAGGGGTTGCTTCCTAACTCATTCTACGAAGCCAACATTATCCTGATACGGAAACCAGCACAACACAAAAAAATAAAATTACAGGCCAGTATCATTGATGAACATCAATGCAAAAATCCTCAACAAAATACTAGCAAATCGAATACAACCATACATTAAAAAGATCATACATCATGATCAAGTGGGTTTCATTCTAGGGATGCAGGGATGGTTCAACATCCGCAAACCTATCAATGTGATACACCACATTAACAAAATGAAGACTAAAAATTACATTATCATCTCAATAGATGCAGAGAGAGCATTTGACAAGATACAGCACACATTTATGATAAAAACTCTCAATAAAATGTGTATAGAAGGAAAGTACCTCAACATAATAGTGGCCATATATGACAAACCCACAGCTAATATCATTCGCAATGGAGAAAAACTGAAAGCTATCCCTTTAAGAACAGGAACCAGACAAAGATGCCCATTGTCACCACTCTTATTTCACATGGTATTGGAAGTCCTAGCCAGAGCAATCAGGCAATAAAAAGAAATAAAACGGATCCAAATTGGAAAAGAAGAAATGAAACTGTCACTGTTTGCAGGTGACAGGATTTTATGTCTAGAAAACCCTAAAGAATCTACTAAAAAACTTTTAGAAACCATAAAGGAATCCAGTCAGGTTGCGGGATAGATAATCAACGTACAAAAATCAGTTCCGCATCTATACGCTAACAACGAAGTAGCAGAAAGAGAAATTAAGAATACAGTCCCATTTACAATTGCAACAAAAAGAATAAAATCCCTAGGAATAAACTTAACCAAAGAGGTAAAAGAAATTGAAGAAGACACAAAGAAATGGAAAGACATTTGTGCTCTTGGATTGGAAGAATTAACATCGTTAAAATGTCCATACTTCCTAAAGCAATCTACAAATTCAATACAATTCTTATTGAAGTTCCAACAACATTTTTCACAGACATAGAACAAAGACTCCTAAAATTTATATGGAACCTAAAAGACCCCGAATAGCCAAAGGATTCCTGAGAAAACAGAACAAAGCTGGAGGTATCACACTCTGATTTCAAAATATAGTACAAAGCCATAGTAACCGAAACAGCATGGTATTGGTCTGAAAACAGACACACAGATCCATGGAACAGAATCCAGAGCCCAGAAATAAACCCACATTTATAGACAGCTAATATTCGACGAGGGATCCAAGAGCATAAGATGGAGAAAGGAGAGTTTCTTCAATAAATGGTGTTGGGAAAACTGGGCAGCCACTTGCAAAAGAACGAAAGTAGACTATTCCCTTACACCATGCACAAAAATCAATTCAAAATAGATTAAAGACTTGGATGTAAAACCCGAAACCATGAAACTTCTAGAAGATAATATTGGCAGTGTGCTCTTTGACATCAGTCTTAGCAGCATATTTTCAAGTACTGTGTCTTACCGGGCAAGGGAAACAAAAGAAAAAATGAACAAATGGGACTACATCAAACTAAAATCTTATGCCAAGCAAAGGAAACCATCAACAAAACGAAAAGACAACCTAACAATTGGGAGAAGATATTTGCAAACCATATATCAGATAAGCGATTAATATCCAAATTATAAATAACTCATACAGCTCAACAACAAAAAAAACCCAACAACCCAATTAAAAAGTGGCCAAAAGATCTGAATAGAGATTTCTCCAAAGAAGATATATGGATGGTCAACAGGCATATGAAAAGATGCTCAACATCATTAGCTATCAGGGAAATGGCAAATCAAAACTACAATGAGGTATCACCTCACTCTGGTCAGAATGGTTATATTGAAGAAGACAGGAAACAACTAATGTTGGAGAGGATCTTCAGAGATGGGAATCCTTGTACACTGCTGGTGGGAGTCCAAAGTGGTGCAGCCCCTATGGAAAGCAGTATGGAGGTTCCTCAGAAAATTAAGAATAGATCTAGAATATGATCCAGCTATCCCACTGTGGGGTATTTATCCAAAGAACTTGAAAACGCAAAGGCATAAACATACCTGCACCCCTATGTTAATTGCAGCATTATACACAATAGGCAAGTCTTGGAAATAACCTAGGTGCCCATCAAGGGATGAATGGATAAAGAAGATGTGGTATTTATACACAATGGAATACTACTCAGCCATAAGAAATGTTGAAATCTGGCCATTTGTGACAACATGGATGGACCTGGAGGGTATTATGCTGAGTGAAATAAGTCAGTGGGAGAAAGTTAAATACCATATGATCTCTATCATAAGTAGAAGATAAAAACAATGACAAACAAAACATGGCAATGGAGAATGGATTGGTGGTTACCATGGGGGAAGCGTGGGAATGTAAAAGAGGTGATTAGGCTCACATGTGAGGGGATGGACTATAATTAGTTTTGGGGTGGTGAACATGATGTAATCTACAAAGAAGTTGAAATATATTATGATGTACATGCAAAAGCTATATAATGTTATAACCCAATTTGACTCCAATTAAAAATAAATAAATACAATTGAAAAAAAAGAAAAAAGAAATCTATACTTCCTTACTATTTACTATAGTATAAAAATGATATAACTTTGGGGAAAATTATTTAGAAATTATATTCACTATTAAATTATATTGATATAAATAAAATTAAAACTAATTGACCAAAAAAAGGTTTGTACTTCCTAAATCCATCTATAGATTCAATACAATTCCAGTCAAAGTTCCAATAATATCTTTCACAGAAATAAATCAAAGAATCGTATAATTTATATCCAACAACAAAAGGCCCTAAATAACCAAAGGAATCCTGAGGACAAAGAACAAAGCTCGATGTATCACACTTCCGGATTTCAAAACATATGACAAAGCTCTAGGAAGCACAAAAACAGACACACAGATCCATGGAACAGAATCGAGAGCCCAGAAATAAACTCACACATGTATGGACAGCCAATTTTTGACCAGAGAGCCAAGAAGACACAAGGGAGAAAGGAGAGACTCTTCAATAAATGGTGCTGGGAAAACTGGACTGTCACATGTAAAAGAATGAAAGTAGACCATTATGTTACACTATGTACAAAAATCAACTCAAAATGGATTAAAGACATGAATCTAAGACTTGAAACCATGAAATTTCTAGAGGAAAACATAGGCAGCATGCTCTTTGACATCTGTCTTAGTGCATATTTTGAAGAACGATGTCTGACTGGGCAAGGGAAACAAAAGAAAAAATAAACAAATGGGACTACATCAAGCTAAAAAGCTTCTGCACACCAAAGGAAACCATCAACAAAATGAAAAGACAGCATAACAACTGGGAGAAGATATTTACAAACCACATATCGGATAAAGGCTTAATATCCAAAATATACAAAGAACTCATAGGTCTCAACAAGAAAAAACCAACGACCCAATTAAAAAATGGGCAAAAGATCTAAACAGAGATTTTTCCGAAGAAGATATACAGATGGCCAACAAGTGCATGAAAACAAGTTCATCATCATTAGCTATCAGGGAAATAAAAATCAAACCTACAGTGAGGCATCATCTTAATCTGGACAGAATGGCTATAATTAACAAGACAGGAAACAAAAATTGTCAGAGAGGATGTGGCGAGAAGGGAACCCTCGTACACTGCTGGTGGGAGCATAAACTGGTGCAGCCGCTATGGGAAACAGTATGGAATGTCCTGAGAAATTTAAGAATAGATCTACTATATGATCCAGCTATTCCTCTGCTGGGTATTTATCCAAAGAACTCGGATACACTAATGCATAAAGATGCATGCACCCCTATGTTCATCGCAGCCTAATTCACAATATCCAAGACTTGGAAGCAAGCTAGGTGCCCACAAAGGGATGAATGGAAAATGAAGATGTGATATATATACACAATGGAGTACTGCTCAGCCATAATAAATGATTAAATCCAGCCATTTGTGACAAGAAGAATGGATCTTGAAGGTATTATGCTAAGTGAAATAAGTCAAAGGGAGAAAGTCAAATACCACATGATCTCACTTACAAGTAAAATATAAAAACAATGACAAACAAACACATAGCATGGGAGATTGGATTTGTGGTTATGAGAGTGAAAGGAAGGTTGGGGGAGAGTGAAAGAAATGAAAAGCATAAGCTTGTGGTGATGGGTTGTAATTAGTCTTTGAGTGGTGAGCATGATGTAATCTACACAGAATTCTAAATATATTATGATGTACATTTGAAAGATATGTAATATAATCCAATGCTACTTCAAAAAAATAAAATAAAAAATTGAAAAATAGCATGCAGATTTATGGCATAAAAGTTTTGATGGTGATAGAGATTAGAAGAGATTAACTTACAAGGATTGATAGTATAGTCAAAATTCTTAATGATGCTACTGAAAAGGAGACTATTACAATTAGATTAAGAGGAATACTAAGAAAAGAACATTTTCAATGCTAAACACGTGAAGCAACTTTAAATGTTACTGAATATAACGTTAATATTAATTACCATTATGAATAATAAAAGCAGCCAACATCTATACAAGTTCAGGCAAAATATATGTTAAAACATAAATTTCAGTTGACTAATTTTGAAGATCTAATTGTCTTTTTTAAATGAGTCCTGAATGACCTGGCAGGCAGAGAGATATTCTGAGAGGTTACACATGTCAGAGTTTTACATCAAGGAGGACAGACCAAGGAAAGGAAGTCATCAGAAAGAAAAAAGAAATGAAACTGCATTGGAGGAGAGTAAAAGTTGAGGTGATCTTGTCTTCTCATTGGCTAAACTGTGGCATTTTCCATTGCCTAGATTTGCTGCTGGGCAAGAAGGAAGTCTTCCTCTTGATAGAATAGCAAATTAATTGTAATTTCTGTTTGTCAATGCAGGGTACTTTTCTTCATATTGGGATAGTAACAGCTGTGTTCATGTTTGGGGTAATTGACGATAAGTGGTCTGGCATGAGATCTCTTTTAAAGGCCTTCGCGACTCCAATTTTAGTTGCTTTCATTTATTGACTTAGCAGTTTCTCCCTTTTCATCAAGGTCTTTCTCTAAAATCATCCCTGATTAAGACTCAGGATTTTTGAAGTCAGTAGCTTTTGTCTCTTGGTGCCAGGAAGGACCTGTCTTGGATGTTCTGTTCCATGTTGGAGGGAAAGTACATGGACTGTAAACTGCTTGATGCTACACTTGAGTTGCAAGGAAGAGTATTAGGAAGAAGTCTCAGGCTTTTCTCATTCAAAGTTTAACTTCAGTTGAGATTATAAGTGTAGGAAAGCATCTTGAAGTGCTGAGTTAACAACACCTCACTAGACATGTCATTTTTACAAAGGTTCACCAAGGAATAGGTACAGAACTTAAGAACAGGTATACAGAGCAGAATTAAAAATAGCTTAACAAACCCAGTTTGTAAGATGGTTCCAAGCCAGGAATCCAGACCTGAAGGTAACCAGTTAACTAGATCAAAAGACCATGGATTGTCACGTGAAATTTTTTGTCATCTATTCATGTGCAACACAAGGTGTTTGCTATGACACACATACCTCCTTGCTCAGCAAGTAGACAATCAAGGGCTATATAAGTAACCAAACCTATTTTAGCCAATGAGTCAAGCAATCCTTGCTGAGCTGAGACTGCTTTGGTCATGGAGTCAGTCAACTCTCCTAATGTAGGGAGAGATTTCCAATCATTTGTTCATTGGCACTCCCTGGAAATACTCTCAGGAATTATTCCCTGTAAAGACAAGCCCAGAATCATGGAAGCCTCCAAGAAGTTCTCTTTGAAGGTGCTTATAGAAGTGTACTTGGCTGATTGACGGGGAGGCTTCCATTGTCGTAAATAATGACAATACAACAGTGAATACATTAAGGGCATATTGTCCTTTTATTCTTCAGCTGTCAAGGCAATAAGTTGTCCAGGCATGTAGGCTATTACCAAACCTCCACATATAAAGATGTAGCTAGAAGGTGTACATAAGGTTCCAGCATGAGCAATGACATTCAGGGATCTATTTATTGGTATGGTGTAAGTGTTAGAACAATTCACCCAAGACTCAGATATTGTGCTATTACAACTATTTCATATTGAAAGACTACCTAAATATAGTGGCATTTGAAATTTCAGAAAAGTTATTTAGGGTGAACTAAGGAGTCATTGCTGTCTTGGTTTCTGATGACAAACCTAACAATTGGAGTTGCTCCCCTTTTTGAAATAGATTGGTAAATGTGTACAGGGGCATTGTCATTCCAAGATAGAGAGGGAGAAAATGAAGTAAGAAACAACAGCGAGGAATCAGTGCACAGGTCTGGTCCAGTCATCTTGCAAAAGCTTCTCCTTCAGATGCCATCTGTTTCACTTCCAGTAAATCTTAAATTTCAGGTGACTGGACAGTGTGCAGGTTCACTTGGGGTTTGATTCTTTCTTTCAATACAATACGTGAATTCAAGAGTCTCAGGGCTAATCTTTCTCACACATGCACAAAAATTATTAGAATCAATAAACAAAGACAATATACAGGAAGTAAAAAATTTTAAAAAATAATCAAAACTCCAATATTGACAGTCATTATCATGAAAATTTAAATATCAAGGATAGCTCTACTTCATAGACTTTTCACAATTTGATCATAATATATCTCTGTGCAGATTCCTTCAGATTTGTCTTGTTGGTCTTTGAGAATTATGAAACTGGATTTTAGTTTTCTTCCTATACTTAGGAAATGTCACCCAGTATTTCTTTAAATAAGCCTTCTGGTCGTGTCTGTCTTGTTTTCCTATCAAATCCATGACAAAGAAAGAAAGTGCCAAAGGTCAAAGACTATAAGAAGACATACGAATTCTTAATGTGCATGCATCTAGCAACAGAACATCACAGGATGGGAGACAAAAACTGATAGAACAGCAAGGACAAATATATGAATCCACTGTCATAGGTGAAAACTTCAAAACCCCTCTCTCAGAAGTGGACAGATCCATTAGGCAGAATATCAGTAAGGACATAGTTGAACTCAGCAATGCAATCAAATAATTGGATATAATAGACATCTATAGACTCTTACAACAACAGCAGTATACATCATCTTCTCAAGTTCACATGGAACATTCACCAACACAGAAAATATTCTGGGGCATAAAACACACCTTAACAAATTTAGAGGAATAGTAATCATGCTATGTCTGCTCTCAGACCCAAATGGAATGAAACAAGAAATTGATAACTGGAAAATTCCAAAGACTATGGAGATTAAACAAGAGACTTCTAAATAATATAGGCATCCAAAACATCTCAAAATAAATTAGAAATGTTTTAAACAATGTAAATGAGAACAACTTATCAAAATTTGCATGGTAGAGCAAAAGCAGTACTTTCAGGAAAATTTATAGCAATGAATGAATATATTAGAAAAGAAGGAAGATCTAAAATCAATCAGCTAATATTACCCCTTGGACACTAGAAACAGGAGAGCAAATTAAACCCAAAATAAGCAGAGAAATAGAAATAAGAATTATAGCAGAAATCAGTGAAATTAAAAAAGGAAATCAGTAGAGAATGCTAATAAATCCAAAAGACAGCTCTTTGAAAATCTCAAGAAAATCACTGTCTCAAACTAGGTGAACTATGTTAACAGGAGAGAGCATACAAATTACAAATATCAGAAAATAGGAGATATCACTACAGACCCCACTGTAATTAAAAGGATAATGAAGAAATACTAAGAACAACTCTATGCCCATGAATTTGATAATCTACTTGAAATGAACCCATTCCTTGAAAGACACAATTTGCAAAAACTTACAGAGGAAGAAATATATGATTTGAATAGACCTAAATTTATTAAAGAAATTGGATCAACAATTAATAATTTTCCTAAACCAAAAACACTATGTCCAAATGGGTTCACTTGTCAATTCTATCAAATATTTAATGAAGAAATTGTACCAATTCTCTACAATCTCTTTCATTCAGATGATGGAACCAGAAGGAGTAATTTCTAACCCATTTTATGTGGCATGCATTACCTAATACTAAAACCAGAAAAAGACATTAAAAGAAAAGTAGTCTATACACCAATATCTCTTGTGAACTTAGATGCAAATATCCTTAAGAAAATATCAGCAAATTGCATCAAAAATGTATAAGAAGAATTATATCACATTGAAGTAGAAATTACCACAGGTATGAAAGCCTGATTCAGTTTTCAAAGGCAATTAATTTATTCTATCACATCAGCAGGCTAAAAAAATGACATGATCATATCAATAGATGCAAAAAAGCATTTAAAAACCTATTGCAGATTAATAATAAAAACTCTCAGTAAACTAAGAATTGAGAGGAATTTTCTCAACTTAATAAAGACTCTCTACAAAAAATTACAAATAATATACTTAATGATGGGAATTAGAAGCTTTCTTACTGAGATCAGGAACAAAGTAGGGATATCTCTTCTCACCACTCCTTTCCAATATCTTACTGTAAGTCCTTGCTGATGCAATAAGGAAAGAAAAGGAAAAAAAGAGGAACTCAGACTTGGAGAGAAGAAATAAAACTGACTTGTTTCACAGATAGCGTAATATTTTATGCAGAAAAATCTGAAGTAATCAACCAAAAAGCTGCTGAAACTAATAATCTATAAGAGCAAGGTTGAAAGATAGAGGGTGAATATACAAAAATCAGTTGCTTTTCCCTATAGTAACAATGAACAAGTGGAAGGTGAAATTAAAGCACAGTATTATTGACATTAGAACCTCCCCAAAATAGAACACTTAGCTATAAATCTAAAAAAATATGTATAAGATCTATATGAGAAAAACTAGAAAACGCTGATGAAAAATCTCAAAAAGAACAAAATAGATGGAGAAAAGTTTAATGTTTATGGATAGGAAGATTCAATATTGTCAACATGTCAATTTTTCCAAGATTGATTTAAAGACCTAATCCAATCACACTGCTAGCAATTTATTTTGTAGATAGTGATAAACTGATTCTGGAACTTATATGGAGAGGCAAAAGAACCAGAGGAGCCAAAACACTCTTGAAGGAGAATGCAAAGCTTGATGACTGACACTACCTGACTTCAAGCGTTACTATCAAGATATAATTATCAACACAGTGCTGGAACAAGTGTATATCCATATACAAAAAGATAATCAAGACCTAGACATTATACTCTTCACAAATATTAACTCAGAATGCATCATAGAACTAAATGTAAAATGTAAAGCTATAAAACACCTAGAAGATAATGTGGGAGAAAACCTAGATGACCTTGGGTATGGTAATGCCTTTGTAGATACAGTACTAAAGACACAATCCGGAAGAGAAAGAACAAGAGGCCAGATATGGGCCTTATCAGACCTACAGTGTCCTTCT
>NC_060276.1:47672862-47673287 GCF_021613505.1 Equus quagga
TAGCATTCTTGGAAGATCAGTCTCACTTTCCATAGCTCTGGCGTCCCAGGGGCCCACTGGCCACATGCTAATGTGTCCCAAGAGATGTCTTGGAAGCCTCGAAGAAATGGAGACCTGTCCTGCTTGGGGTAGGTCTCTTTGTTGGGAAGGGCTCTAAAGTGTGCTGAAAATCACCCTTTTCCAGAGGGCTTGGTTCCTTTGTGAAGGCTGCCCTCCCAGGCTAGAGCGCTCACTTTGGCTCCAATGAAATTCTCTCCCCCTACCTCTTGCCGTAGAAGGATTAGTGATTATGTGCTTTGACGCCATATGGAAGGAAGCTGGCTGAAAATTAGAACTTCACAATTCTGTTTCCAGAAAAATAAACATGCCAGGGCTGAGGATGTAGGTCAAACAAATGGCACACCCTATAGAAATAAAGCAAGCCC
>NC_060276.1:47673387-47706131 GCF_021613505.1 Equus quagga
GATATCATATTTAACCTCTTTTGTGTGTGTATGTATCCACCAACCTCTTATCAAGGAAATAGATAATTTACTACTTTTTTTTTTTGACCTTCATAGGTGGTTGATCTGCTACCTTTACTGTATATTTGCCTTTACCAGTGATTTTATTTATTTATTTATTTTGGTGATTTTATCATTCTTATTTGTGGTCTTTTCTTTTTCACTTAAATAAGTCCCTTTAACATTTCTTGTAAGGCTGGTTTATTGGTGATGAACTCTTTTAGTTTTTGCTTGTCTGGAAAACTCTTTATTTTTCCTTCCATTCTGAATGATAACCTGACTGGGTAGAGTATTCTTGCCTGTAGATTTTTTACTTTCAGTACTTTATATATATCATACTACTCCCTTCTAGGCTTTAAGGTTTCTGCAGAGAAGTCAGCTGATAGCCTTATGCGTTTTCCTTTGTATGTAACTTGTTGCCTTTCTCTTGTGGCTACTATCATTATCTCTTTATCTTTAATTACTGACATTTTAGTTATTATGTGCCTTGGCATGGGCCTCTTTGGGTTAAACTTGATTGGTGCTCTCTGTGCTTCTTGTACCTGAATGTCTGTTTCCTTCCTTAGGTTAAGGAAATTTTCAGCTATTATTCTTCAAATAGATTCTTTGTGCCTTTGCCTCTTCTTCTTCTTCTGAGACACTTATAAAATGGATGTTAGTATGCTTGATGTTGCCCCAGAGGTCCCTTAGTCTGTACTTGGTATTTTTAATTCCTTTTCTTTGTGCTGTTTAGTTGGGTGATTTCCTCTAGTCTTTCATCCAGCTTGCTGATCTGTTTTTCAATATCATCTACTCTGCTATTGATTCCCTCTAGCGAATTTTTCATTTCCATTATCGTATTCTTCAGTTCTGCTTGGTTCTTTTTTCTATTTTTGAATTCTTTGTTGACGTTCTCAATGTGATCATCTATTCTTCTCCCAGGATCAGTGAGCATCCTTATGACTATTAGTTTGTACTCTCTATCAGGTAGTTGTTTATCTCTGTTTTGTTTACTTATTTTTCTGAGGATTTGTCCTGTTCCTTTATTTGGAACATATTCTCTTGTCTCCTCAATTTTGCTCTTTTTCTGTGCTTATATCTATGTATTAGGTAGATCAGCTGTGTCTCCCAATCTTGAAGAAATGGCCTTATGTAAGAGATGCTTTATGAAGCCCAACAATATGCTTCCCTCTCATCACCAGTACCAAATGTTCCAGGACTGTCTCCTGTGTGGGCTACATGTCTCCTTCTGTTGTGATTTGGTTGCTCTTACTGCAGGTTTATGGAGAGGATTGGCTTCTTCTTGTCTGGCTGACTGTAAGTCTCAGCTGAGTGCACATGCTATGATCCCGTCAGTGGCTTTATTGGGCAGGGAGGCCCCAGCACATTTGGCTGCAAGGTCCAATAGCACATTCCTGCTGTAATATTGCTGTTAAGTGAGTATGCCCCCAGCATGGCTGGTTGCTAGGCACAGGGGCTCCCAATTTTTGTAGGTCTCTGGCCTGTGAGGCTGTTGTCAGCTCTCTCAGGATTGTGGCTGAGTGGGGTCAGCAATTGTTTCAGGTTTGGGAAGGTGGGGTGGTTCCCCTATGTGCCTTAAGATTGCTCCTGGCCAATAAGTGCTGTGGCTAGAATGTGGGTGGTCTCTTCCACCTCAGTCAGCACAGTCTCTTGTTGTGGGGTTTCTTTTAATTCAATTTCCAGTTTTTCTCAGGAGTAATTTTTCCAAGGGTAGTTGCAAAACTTTTGTATCTATGGGAAGAGGTGAGTTCATTGTCCTCCTATGCTGCCATCTGCCATCAGAAATTTAATGGAACATTTTCAACTTCATAGGATTAACCTTAATCTTCATTGTAAATTTAGAGACAGATAGAATTAGATTTTGTAAGGGTTTGGCTATCTTTAATAGCACATTTTTTAACTATAAATATTTAAAAAGACAGCTGTCATAGTATAATGTAGAATGTGATAAATCAATGGAATTATACATTCTTGATTGTTTCACCAGTAAAAGATTTATTTAGGGAAAAAAATCTTGCTATTAGAATTATAATTGTGTTAATTGCCCTGATGGTTTAGCCATGACTTTCAATTACAGAGTTATACTTTTTCAAATGCAAACATGAAATATCTCTTCTACCCTGTTACATTCTAATGTTTTTCCCCTTATTTCCATCACAAATTTACATATTTACTTGTTTCCTGTTCTTTATGAATAGAGAGAGATTGGCAATGAAACATTTGAAAAAACTATGCCAACAAAAATAAAACATATTGCGGGTGGGCGGGACCAAGATGGCAGAGTGAGAGTTCTTCTTTGTCTCTCCCCCGTCGAATCTACCACTAATTGGACATTCACCGATTAACAAAGTATATCCAGATAGCATCTCAAGATGCCTAAAAGTCTCGTGCTACTACACATCAGAACGTGGACAGACTTTCCCCTGGGAGGAGGTGGAAATAGGTGAAAACTCTCTGACCCCCGACCCCCGACCCCTGGACAGCCTAGTTCCTGCAGGAGGCTCTCTTCCAGCGGACTCCACCATAGCATCACCATGCACCAAGGGCAGGAGTGTACACTCACCAGTGGAGCGACAGTGGAAACAGGTGACGACACCGCTACCCAAGCCCCCCGCAATCACACCTAAGCCCAGGGGGAAATCCCCAGGGCCCTGCACCCATGGGCAGTGAAGGCCTCTGCTCGCCATTAGCAGGGAGGCCCTTCCCAGAAGCCATAACAAAGAGAAGCTCCTGGCGGGCCCGGCACGGCACGAGACTGCAAGCTGCCACTGAGCTCATGGTCTCCGGCCATGGCTCGGTACAGGGGGCACCCTGACTTCCCATAGACATGCTTGAGGACACGTTTGGAGCTCCAGCACCAGGCTCTGCAGCGTGTGGGAAGGCTTCAGGGCCCTGCACCTCCCTGGCAGGGAAAGCCTCTGCTCACCATTAGCAGGGAGGCCATGCACAGAATCCAGGAAAAAGGGAGGCTCCTGGTGGGCGGATCCCCTGAGGCGGCTCCAGACTGCAAGCTGCCACTGGGCACACAGTCCCCAGCACAGGGCTTGGTGCTGGGGATGCCTGGACTTCCCGTAGACGTGCTTGGGGACATGGTTGGAACTCCAGTGCCTGGTTCTGCAGCGTGGGGGAAGGCTCCGGGGTTCTGTATCTCCCTGGCAGGGAAAGCCTCTGCTTGCCATTAGCAGGGAGGCCACACCCAGAATCCAGGAAAATAGAAAGCTCCCAGTGGGCAGATCCCCCAGGGTAGCTCCAGGCCGTAAGCTGCTGCTGGGCTCACGGTCTCCTGCGCATGGGTTGGTGCAGGGGGTGCCCGGACTTCCCGTGGAGGTGTCTGGGGACTGGGTGGAGCTCCAACACCCGGCTCTGTGTACCAGGGTGTTGGCCCAGGGTCCCACACCCCCCCAGCAGGGAGGGCCTCTGCTCGCCATTGGCAGGGAAGCCCTGCACAGCATTCAGAACACCAGGAAGCTCTCTAGAGCAGAATTTCCTACAAGGCAGCAGCTTAAAAGCCACTGCCAGGCCTACGGACTTTGGCCATGTCCCAGACAAGGCAAGGGGCTCCCAGAGATCCCGTGAGAGTAAAGTGGGGCAGAGTAGAGCTCCGGTGAAATGACTACATAGCACAGGGGGGAACTCCAGCTTCTTACAGCAGCCTCAGCGACAGCCTCTACACAGCACTAGTGGAGAGGTCCTGACTGGCAATAGCAAGGCAGGAAGACCCTGGGGCAAAAGCAGCACAGCTAAGTGAGCTAATGATAGACTACAGAAGATACCCATCACTCTGCTGGGACCTATAGTGGACAAGTGTGATCTGGCGGGCTCTGTTAGGGACAAATCGGAGATTATAGATGATCCTGCTCCTGGCTGATGGGAAAGCCCACAACACTGCTGCAGACCATAAGGAGGGAGTGCCTCCACGTGGGCTGCATCAGTAGGCACCAGCAGCGTGAGGCCCCAGTGCGATTTCCCCCACAACCAACGAGGACCCCACAGGACCACTGTGACTATGAGGAGGGGTCCAGACCCAGTCAGTAACATCTGACAGGGTTCCTGGTTGGGGCAGTCTAAACAGCTGCCCCTGACACACACCAGTTGCAACAAGTGGAAGCAGCGACTAAACTCTAACTCTATGCGGAGGCACAAACCCACGCCATCAAGCAGTATGAAAAAATATATTAAATCTCCAGAACAGAAGGAAAATGATAAGCATCCAGAAAACAATCCCAAAGACAATGAAATCTACAACCTGAATGACGATGATTTCAAAACTGCCATTATGAAAAAACTCAACAAGTTAAAAGAGAATTCAGATGGACAACTCAATGAGTTCAGGAGCTATGTCACAAAAGAGCTTGACACCATAAAGAAGAACCAATTAGAAGTACTGGAGATGAAGAACACAATGGAGGAGATGAAGAAAAATCTGGACTCTCTGAACAGTAGGGTCAATAATATGGAGGACAGAATTAGCAATTTGGAGGATAGGAATATAGAAATGCTGCAGGCAGTGGAGGAGAGAGAATTAAGACTAAAAAGAAATGAAGAAACTCTCCGAGAATTATCTGAGTCAATTAGGAGATGCAACATAAGGATTACAGGTATACCAGAGGGAGAAGAGAAGGAGAAGGGGGCAGAAGGCCTGTTCAAAGAAATAATAGCTGAGAACTTTCCAAACTTGGGAAGAGAGATGGAACTTCATGTCACAGAAGCCAATAGATTTCCAAACTTTATTAACGCAAGAACACCAACCCCAAGGCATATAGTAGTGAAACTAGCAAAAGTCAACAACAAAGAGAAAATACTAAGGGCAGCCAGGCAGAAGAAAATAACTCACAAAGGAAACCCCATAAGGCTATCAGCAGATTTCTCAGGAGAGAACTTACAGGCTAGAAGAGACTGGAATGAAATATTCAAAACTCTGAAGGACAAAAACCTGCAGCCAAGAATACTCTACCCAGCGAAAATATCCTTCAAATATGATGGAGAAATAAAAGCTTTCGTAGATAAACAAAAGTTAAGGGAGCTCATCACCACAAAACTTCCTCTTCAAGAATTGCTCAGGAAGAAACTCATTCCTGAAAAATCAAAAAAAGGAAAGGGGTTACAAAATCCTGAACAAAGGAGATAAGCATAAGGACAATAACACAAAGTAACAGCTCTCCATCAGGACAAAATGCAAAAAGAACTGGAAAACAAGTGATAAAATTGCAACAGTAGGCCCCCACGTTTCAATAATCACTCTAAACGTGAATGGATTGAACTCTCCAATCAAAAGGCACAGAGTGGCAGGATGGATCAAACAACAAGATCCAACAATATGCTGCCTCCAGGAAACACACCTCAGCCCCAAAGACAAACACAGACTGAGAGTGAAGGGATGGACGACAATACTCCAAGCTAATAATGAACAAAAGAAAGCAGGTGTTGCCATACTTATATCAGACAAAGTAGACTTCAAAGCAAAACAGATAAAGAAAGACAAAGAGGGGCAGTATATACTGATAAAAGGGACGCTCCACCAAGATGACATAACAGTCATAAATATATATGCACCTAACACTGGTGCACCAAAACTCGTGAAGAAACTGTTAACAAAACTAAAAGGAGACATCAACAGTAATACAATAATAGTAGAGGACCTCAACACCCCATTAACACCAAGTGACAGATCATCCAGACGGACAATCAACAAGGAAATTATAGAATTAAATGAAAAATTAGATCAGATGGACCTGATGGATATATATAGGACACTTCTTCCAAAAAGAGCAGGTTACACATTGTTCTCAAGCGCACATGGAACATTCTCAAGGATAGACCATATCTTGGGAAACAAAGCAAGCATCAATAAGCTCAAGAGGGTTGAAATAATATCAAGCATCTTTTCTGATCATAATGCTATCAAACTAGAAATCAACTACAAGAATAAAGCTGGGAAAGGGCCAAAAATGTGGAGACTAAACAACATGCTACTGAACAAACAATGGATTATTAAAGAAATTAAAGAAGAAATCAATTACTATGGGGAGACAAATGAAAATGAAAACACACCATACCAAATGATTTGGGATGCAGCAAAGGCAGTCCTAAGAGGAAAATTCATTGCAATACAGGCTCACCTCAGTAAGCAAGAAAAATCTTACATAAACAACCTCAAACGGCACCTAACAGAATTAGAAAAAGAAGAACAAACAAAGCCCAAAGTCAGTAGAAGGAGGGAAATGATAAGAATTAGAGCAGAAATAAATGATATTGAAATGAAAAAGACAGTAGAAAGGATCAAGGAAAGAAAGAGTTGGTTCTTCGAAAAAATTAAGAAAATCAACAAACCCTTAGCCAGACTCACTAAAAAAGAAAGAGAGAAGTCTCAAATAAACAAAATTAGAAACGAGAGAGGAGAAATCACAACAGATACCGAAGAAATACAAAGGATCATAAGAGAATACTATGAAAAACTATATGCCAACAAATTGAACAACCTAGATGAAATGGATAAATTCCTAGACTCATACAACATCCCCAAGCTGAATCAGGAAGAAATAGAGAATCTGAATATACCAATCACAAGTAAAGAAATAGAAACAGTAATCAAAAACCTCCCCAAAAATAAGAGTCCAGGACCAGATGGCTTCTCTGGAGAATTCTACCAAACATTCAAAGAAGATTTAATACCTATGCTTCTCAAACTGTTCCAGAAAATAGAGGAAGATGGAGCACTCCCTAATACATTCTATGAAGCCAACATCACCCTCATCTCCAAACCCGACAAGGACAACACAAAGAAGAAAAACTACAGGCCAATATCACTGATGAACATAGATGCAAAAATCCTCAACAAAATTTTGGCAAACCGAATACAGCAATATATCAAAAAGATTGTATACCATGATCAAGTGGGACTTACACGAGGGACACAGGGATGGTTCAACATCCGAAAGTCAATCAACGTGATTCACTACATTAACAAAATGAGAAATAAAAACCACATGATCATCTCAATAGATGCAGAGAAACCATTCGACAAGATCCAACATCCATTTATGATAAAAACCCTCAATAAAATAGGTATAGAAGGAAAGTACCTCAACATAATAAAGGCCATATATGAAAAACCCACAGCCAACATCATACTCAAAGGACAAAAACTGAAACCCATCCCTCTCAGAACAGGAACAAGACAAGGGTGCCCACTTTCACCACTCTTATTCAACATAGTACTGGAGGTTTTGGCCAGAGCTATTTGGCAGGAAAAAGAAATAAAAGGAATCCAAATAGGCAACGAAGAAGTAAAACTCTCGCTGTTTGCAGACGACATGATCTTATATATAGAAAGCCCCAAAGAATCCATACAAAAACTATTAGAAACAATCAACAAGTACAGCAAAGTTGCAGGGTATAAAATCAACATACATAAATCAGTAGCATTTCTATATGCTAACAACGAGCTAACAGAAAAAGAGCTCAAGAACTCGATCCCATTCACGATCACAACAAAAAGAATAAAATACCTTGGGATAAATTTAACCAAGGAAGTGAAAGATCTGTACAACGAAAACTACAAGACCTTCTGAAAGAAATCGACGACGACATAAAGAGATGGAAAGACATCCTATGCATGTGGATTGGAAGAATAAACATAGTTAAAATGTCCATACTACCTAAAGCAATCTACAGATTCAACGCTATCCCAATCAGAATTCCAATGTCATTCTTTACAGAAATTGAACAAAGAATCCAAAAATTCATATGGGGCAACAAAAGACCCCAAATTGCTAAAGCAATCCTGAGAAAGAAGAACAAAGCTGGAGGCATCACAATCCCTGACTTCAAAACATACTACAAAGCCACAGTAATCAAAACAGCATGGTACTGGTACAAAACCAGATGCACAGATCAATGGAACAGAATTGAAAGCCCAGAAATAAAACCACACATCTATGGACAGCTAATCTTTGACAAAGGAGCTGAGGGCCTACAATGGAGGAAAGAAAGTCTCTTCAACAAATGGTGCTGGGAAAACTGGACAGCCACATGTAAAAGAATGAAAATCAACCATTCTTTTTCACCATTTACTAAAATAAACTCAAAATGGATCAAAGACCTACAGATTAGGCCTGAAACAATAAGTTTTCTAGAAGAGAATATCGGCAGCACACTCTTTGACATCAGCTTCAAAAGAATGTTTTCAGACACCATACCCCCTCACATGAGGGACACAATAGAAAGAATAAACAAATGGGATTTCATCAGACTAAAGAGCTTCTTCAAGGCAAGGGAAAACAGGATTGAAACAAAAAAACAGCCCACTAATTGGGAAAAAATATTCACAAGTTATTTATCTGACAAACGCTTAATCTCCATAATATACAAAGAGCTCACACAACTCAACAATAAAAAATCAAATAACCCAATTACAAAACGGGCAGGGGACATGAACAGACATTTCTCCAAAGAAGATATATGGATGACCAATAGACACATGAAAAGATGCTCATCATCACTAATCATCAGGGAAATGCAAATGAAAACTACACTAAGATATCACCTTACACCTGTTAGAATGGGAAAAATATCCAAAACCAAGATTGACAAACGTTGGAGAGGCTGTGGAGAAAAGGGAACCCTCATACACTGTTGGTGGGAATGCAAACTGGTGCAGCCACTATGGAAAACAGTACGGAGATTCCTCAAAAAGTTAAGAATAGAAATGCCTTGTGACCCAGCCATCCCACTACTGGGTATATATCCTAAGAACCTGAAATCAGCAATTTCAGAAGCTCCATGCACCCCTATCTTCATTGCAGCATTATTCACAATAGCCAAGTCATGGAATGAACCCAAGTGCCCAGCTACTGATGATTGGATAAAGAAGATGTGGTATATATATATATATAGTGGAATACTACTCAGCCATAAAAAAGCACAAAGTTGTCCCATTCACAACAACATGGGTAGACCTTGAAAGTATTATGTTGATTGAAATGAGCCAGACAGAGAAAGACGAACTGTGTATGACTCCACTCATATGTGGTAGTTAACATATGGACAAAGAGAACTGTTCGGTGGTTGCCAGGGGAAAGGGGTGTGGGGGGAGGGCACTAGGGGTGAAGTGGTATACCTACAACATGACTAATAATAATGTACAACTGTAATTTCACAAGGATGTTAACTTTTATAACCTTAATAAAAAAATAAAATAAAACATATTGCACATTATTAATGATGTGGTAATGAAATAGAATGAAAAGTTTACTGTCAAGTACAGAAATTACCTTAAATTTTGACAGGCAAAAATCTCAAATACAATAGAGCAGCTCATTCATATAAAGAATGATAAAATTAGGACTAAAATTCACCAATCCTTATAAAACCAGTGAGTATCTTGATTTTGAAAACTGCAACTAATATTCTAAACGTTAGTCTCCTTCACATTCTCAGGAACTATGCTTAGAATATTCAATAATTAAACACTGGTAAATCTGTAGGCCAAAAAGAATTCTAGTAAAAACTGTCTTCCATGCTTGATATTCCCTTTTTTACTTCATTTGAGTGCAATTTCTTTATGGTGCTTGTAGTCAGACGTCCAGAGGTTTCCCTGTTCTGCATCTGTCTGCTTTTCTGCCAGAACTTCCGGACAGTTTTCTCCTTCTTACAGTCTTTCTAGTCTTGTGTTCAATTTCCTCTGGGACCTGTGCTTTGTGGAGAAATGTTTAACTAAATCTGAATAGGAGATAACAGTTTAATAGTTATTTCTAGCCTCTAGGCTTTTGTATTTTCCTTCCCTCCTTTTGCAAGTGATTTAAAACTGCCATCACTTTGATAAAAATATAGATTGCTTAACTGTTAATGCATATTCATGGCTTACCTTTTTTCTCTGGTGTTGACGTTCTATAGAGATAAAATACCATCAAGAATATCTAATGTGCTTGATAAAATTAAAGTAAAATTATGCTGTAAAATTTAGAAAAGTTACCTGTGCCAAAAGTATGGCATTAATTGACTCAAAGAGAAAAATGAAGTGCTATTTCATATTCTGATTTCTTCACATGAGATCATTTTGGATTAGTGGAAAAATAGGAATCTCCTAACTCTTAACTGCCCCCCCAAATGCACATATCCAGCATATAACTCTATACATTCTATTGCTTTTATCAATGTAGTAAAATTAATTATGTTTCATTGAAAATAAAATATTTTAAGGCTCTCTAAGAAAATGTTGTATTACTCTTCTCTGGGATATATGATGAGAGAGAAGGAATCCACTCTATATGTAGCCAGTAATGTGTCATATTAAATGCATCTAAGATGCATAAATCCTGAACAGCTGCTTAGATATCTGTTGCTGACCTTACAAGGTTTTCAAGTAATATATCTATAGGTGATACTCCAGACAAATGAAGCATGAAATTCAGGCCCAATTCCATGTGGTCCACTATCCTAGTGAGCTAACCTTGATGCCCAAGGACTCAACCTATTCTGTTGGCAGAAATACTATCAGAGGATCATGTAAAGCCTTCAGATATTCGTGGTGGCTCTCTTTTCTTCACTTCCTTAATTTGTTAATATTTAAAATGGAAAAAGATTTACTAGAGGGTAATTGAAAAGAGAGATGAGATGACCAAATTATGACTCCTTTGTTCCTCATGTAAAACCCTCCACATAGTATTACAATATATCTTTTCATGTTTCATTTGCCTTTGACATATGTCGTACACTTTGTCCTTTGAAATGACTTGAGAGAGGAGGGGATCATTGAGCTCTCCTAGAAGTTGGAGCATTTTGTCTGTATGTAGTATTAACAAATATGGTAAATAAATAGTTAATACGTAGTACTAAAATATGATAAATAAATATTTAGTACTAATAAATTTGATAAACAGTTAAAGAAAAAAGAAAAAATATGTATAAATTATTCTACTGATTGAAAATCAATTTCTCTTTGATCACTAGTATTTATGAATAATATCCAAAATTTCAAACATATATTTATAATTCTAAAAAGAAGTTTTTGAACTTCTCACCATCTTTCTAAATTTGAGAAACTAGATTAATATATCTGCAAATCATACTTCAAAGTTATTGTTAGACTAAAATTCTTGAATTTTTTTTAAATTGAGGAATAAATAACATACCATGACATTCACCTTTTTTATTGCAGCAAAAAAATTTAACAAAACATCTACCTTTTTAACAAATTTTTACGTGCATATTGCAATATTGTTAACCATAGGCATGATGTTGTACAGCAGATCTCTAGAATTTATTCACCTTGCATAACTGAAACTTTATACCTGTTGAATAGCAACTCCTCATTTCCTCTCTCCCCCCGGCCCCTGGCAACTACCATTTTACTCTCTGCTTAGGAGTTTGACTATTTTAGATACTTCATGCCGGTGGAATCATGTACTACTTGTTCTTCTGTGACTAGCTTATTTCACTTATAATCCTCTTAAAGTGCACAATTGAATAATCGATAGTATGTTCACAATATTGTGCACTATCACTACTATCTAATTGCAGAAAATTTTCATCACACTCGAAAAACAAATGCTGTGGTATTAGCAGCTATATTCCCTCTCCTCTTCCTCCAACCCTCTTTTAAGAACTCAGTATGCACTGAAAAATATATACAAGAAAAAGGAAATTCATTGTAAATCAAGGTATTACCTAGCATAAGAACTTTTTTCTCAATAAGCACAAGTAACTTGGAATGGCTCTACATGTAACTCTTTGTAAGATCATGGTTGCTATAAGTAAGACCCACACAATAACAACTACCTATCAACTGAGAGTGAGTGAAAAATTATGCCAATTTCATAGGCAACACAGAGATGCCATGCAAAGCTCGTGCTAAAGATCCAGGATTTTTAAAGTCTCATTCACAAGAGTTTATCAATGGAGATCTTATGGAAAAGGCAGACTGAAGAAACTTTAGTAGAGTTGCCCTGTAACTTGCTCCTCCTCCAACATTGTCATTCAAAGAATTTCAGAGTTAGTTACTGATAGCTAAAATGAATTACTCTGATATCAAATGCAGTTTAAAGTCTTTGCGTATTAAAGAATGTCTATACTTGCTTCATGGAAAGGAATAAGGCTTCCAAACATTAAATTCTTAGTTTCAAAAGCCTCAACCAAGAAACGATTTTGGGAATGAAGAAGCTGTGAAAAAATACTGCTTTTGAGAGTATTTCTACCCTTTCAGAATCGATTTTCAGTTCCTAAAATTAAAATAAATAATTGAAAATAATAAGTCCAATATTTTACTGTTATCCATAATCTTCACAACTGTAGCTGGGCCTCTTAAGGAATAATATATTCCATGATAACATTAAATTAGTCAAATCATTCAATTTCACTTCATTTTATGGGGCTTCTATTTTTTTTTAATAAAAATAGATGAAACACTTTTTGAAAAAAGAGCCTTCATAATAATCGCATTTAAAACAATTTCTATTTAGCTGTCTCAGTGTTTTTTAGCTGAACATATTCATAAAATGATGCTTGGGTAATTTCTAAGTGATGAAAATGTATTGCATTGTTTTAGTTCTTTATTATAACCATATATCATTTTTTGCATAACAATTTAAATGATTGGGCTTTTTGCTAATAATAGTTATAGGTACACATAGTTTTAAGATTCAAGAGGTTCACCAAGCATTTTAAGAAAAACAACAGTTTCCACATGCACATCTCTATTTCCTACTACTCATGGCACCTATTTGTCATACTTTGGCTATATAATAAAATACATTTAAACACCATATTTATACTACTACCACTTTGTGTTTCATATGTAGGACTTAGCTATTAACTAATTACAGAAGATGAAGATTTAGCTGACTTTTACACCACCCTCCCCCAACCCTGTCAAACTACAGATACATATACTTCCTTTCTCCATCATATTTCTATTGTAATTTTGGTTGAATAGGTACTCAATATATTTATATTCCTATAGTTATATTGGTGTTATTAACAGCTGGTAAATAAAGTATACTAAGATTAATTTTCCATTGCTAACTAATTTGTTTTTAATAAATCTATTCTCTGATTTCCTTTATATATTGTAAATTTTGGACTTTTCAAGTTCTATTGTTTTCTCTTCATCCTAAATAATGAAATCTCAGTGTTTAGTTTTTAAAAGTACAAGTCTTCCTAACTTCTGGTAAAAGAATTCTCAGAAACTTAAGAAAAAAAAATTATGACCTCTTTCTGTACAGTTGCAGAAATGCTGATACCCTATAGGATCACTATACTAGTAGGGGAAAAATTATGTATTGAATAAATGTAAAAAGATCACACAGAAAAACACTTACTGATGTGAAGACTCACATCAAAATATATAATCATTTTTATTTTTTGATACTAAAACTATTTCTTAAAAAAATCTTCTTGGAAACCCTCCAAATTTGTTACAGTACCTTGGAAATGTGAGCCATAGCCTTTATAAGATGCAACTTTGGTTGTCTGACATAATAATAATAATGTTCTGGTAATGTTAGTTTCTGAAAAACATTAATTTGCATGGCAGACAAATTATTATGAACTTGCTTATCCAAAAGCATTTTTATTTTACTCTTACCTTTGACTACTAATTTGGATGAATACAAAAACCAAATCTGGAAGTCATTTGCTTTCAGATCTTGAAGGCATCACTGGACTGTCTTCTACCTTCCAGTTTTGTGTTAAAAAATCTGAAATCATTTTGATTCCTGCTAAAAATATACATTGCCATATTTTTCCCCTTCCTTGTCTTTACAGAAGTTTACAAGATGTCCTTTTCCCTAGTGTTCTAAAACTTTACAATAATTTATATTGCTGCAATAATTGCTATATTGATACTCTATTAGCTGAGTACTCCATAAACATCTTCTACCTGCAAATTTATAGCCTTCAGTTCAGGAAACGTTCTGTGAATTATTTCTTCCACTTAGCTTTTGTTGTTGTTATTGTTCTGTCGTTGTTGTTATTTCCTGGAACTTGGACTGAAACTCTAATTTTATGACCTTTCTTTTATTTCTCATTTCTTTATTTTATTGTTTCTTTCCTGAGAAATTTCTATAATTTTAACATTTAAAAAATTCTCAAGAGTTCCTTTTAGGCCTCTGAGTGTTCCTTTCATTTTTGCATCCTGTTCTTACTTTATGGATACAATCTTGCCTTGCATCTTCTGGGATATGAATGAAAAGTTTTCTTTTTTTAATTTGTGAAAGAGCCAAGTAGTCTTTTTCACAGCTAAACTCTTTTTCTCCTCAATTCCTCTTCTCTATTTTGGTCTTTGTGTTTCCTTCTTGTTTAAAATATATATATATGGTTGACATATAACGCTGTCTGAGTTTAAGGTGTGCAATGTGTTGATTTGGTACATTTATATACTGCAATATGATTACCACTGTATGTTTAGCTAACACCTCTTTAACATCACATAATTAGCATTTCTTTTTTGTGATGAAAACAATTAAGATCTAGTCTCTTAGCAACTCTGAAGTTTATAGTACAGTATCGTTGACTATAGTCACCATGCTGTGCATTAGATCTCCAGAAATTATTTATCTACTAGTTGCAAGTTTTGCCCTTAAACAACATCTCCCCAATTTCTGCAACCCCCTGGTAATCACAATTCTACTCTCTGTTTCTACAAGTTTGGCTTTTTTATTTAACACGTATAAGTGATACCATACAGTATTTTTCTTTCACATCTGAGGATTTCTTCACAAATCTTGTAGTGCCTGGCTATCTACTCTTCTTTAAGAATGATGCAAAAAGTAAATACAAAATTAGCATACAAAAATCAAGAGCATTCACACACACAAACAATAACTAACTAGAAAGAAATGATGAAGGACTAGACATCATTTCTCAAAGCAAAAATATATCAGAAAATAACTAGGCATAAACTTAAGAAGAAATGTACAAAACCTATATGTGTAAAACTATGAAATGTTCCTTAATAACACAAAAGTAGTACTGAATGTTTGTAAAGACATATTTGTTTTTCTCAAGAATCAATCTAGTAACTTTATAAGTTTATAAATATAATGCAATCCCAAGCAAAACGCTAATTTTTAATGCTAGAGACAATGATTGTAAAGTTCATTTAAAAGAATAAGTAAGTAGAAATAATGAGGAAAATTCTATAAAAGAAGAGCTAAGAGGAAGTAGATTGTAAGACTAGATATTAAAACACTGATAAAAATGATAGAGGTAAAATATCATGTATTATTGCAATACAAATGTGAATGCATAGCAAAAGCCAGAAATACACCTCAGCATACATGAAAATTTAGTCACTATAAAAGTGAAATCTCAAGTAAGTGAAGAAAAAGATTGTCTTTTAATAAGTCACGTTGGGGCAATTGGGTAGTCATATGATAAAATTAGATCCATTCCTGACACCATACATCACAAAAAATTCCAAAACATCAGAGAACAAAAGTCAGCATGCCTGAAACCACACAAGTCTGGAAAAACATATAGATCCCTTTATAACCCGAGAATATGAATATATTTTCTGAATTTAAAATCCAGAATAATAAGAGAAGAGATGGATAAATTCAACTAAAACATTTTTATTTTTTTATTTTATTTATTTTTTATTTTTTAAATTTCAGTAACATTGGGTTATACCATAATATTAGCTTTCAGATGTACATCATAATATATTTCGAATTCTGTGTAGATTACATCATGTTCACCGTCTGAAAACTAGTTATAGTCTATCCCCTCACATGTCAGCCTAATCACCCCTTTTGCCCTCCTCCCCTTCCCCTATGGTAACCACCAATCCATTCTCCATTGCTATGTATTTCTTTGTCATTGTTTTTATCTTCTACTTATGAGTGAGAATCATACTGTATTTGACTTTTTCCCTCTGACTAATTTGACTGAGCATAATACCCTCAAGGACCACCCATATTGTCACAAATGACCGGATTTCAACATTTCTTATGGCTGAGTAGTATTCCATTGTGTATAAATACCACATCCTCTTTATCGATTCATCCCTTCTTGGGCACCTAGGTTGCTTCCAAGTCCTGGCTATTGTGTATAATGCTGCAATGAACATAGGGGTGCAAGTATCTTTATGCCTTTGCGTTTTCAACTTCTTTGCATAAATACCCAGCAGTGGGATAGCTGGATATACAAAGAACTCACACAGCTCAACAACAAATAAACTAACAACCCAATTAAAAAATGGGCAAAAGATCTGATCAGATATTTCTCCAAAGAAGATGTATGGATGTCCAACAGGCATATGAAAATACGCTCAACATCATTAGCTATCAAAGAAATGCAAATCAAAACTACAATGAGATATCACCTCACTCCAGTCAGAATGGCTATAATTAACAAGACAGGAAACACCAAATGTTGGAGAGGATGTGGAGAGAAGGGAACCCCTGTACACTGCTGGTGGGAGTGCAAACTGGTGGAACCACTATGGAAAGCAGTATGGAGATTCCTCAGAAAATTAAGAATAGATCTACCATAAAACATTTTTAAATGTGCATAAAAGAACTATAAGCAAAGCATAAAGACACAAGAAACACCAAAAAATATTTGCAACTTAAATTACAGAAAAAGGACTAATTATAACATAAATGTGTGTGTATGTATATATACATATATATGTATGTGTATATATATACCGTGAAAACCTCCAACAACTTGATGGAAGAACAAGTACAAAAATATGAAAAAGTTTACAGGAATTTGCAACAGATTCTTATGGTGAAAGGTCAAGAAAAACACCTTTATTGATGAGAAGGGAAAGGGAAAGAATAAACATTGATTATGAAAGAGCATCAGATCGTTCTCCATAACAAAAACCTATTTTCTAAGGAAAAAGGCTTCGCTAGGGAAACCGAATTTACCAGAGCCTTATTCATATAGAGGTGGTAAGTGGGAAGTGCAGGCTAGTTATGGAAATCTGAGTGAGCCTTGTAGGGAAGTGCTGGTCCTAAACCATATTTACAGCTGATTCTTCTCTAATAGGACTTTGAACTTAAAGTGAGAGATATTTATGCATTTTAGGCTCAATTTCTAGTCACAATTTCAGTACACAGGAAAAAATATAACTCAATATCTTTTTTGCCATTATTAATGATTTGTAAAACTACAGAAGGCAGAATCTGGTAAGTGAGAAAGAAAAGGGAAAGAGTAGGGATGATAAATTTATCTTATGAAATAACGAGTCTAGAAATAGAAATATAGATAGATAAAACCATAAAGGCTATGAATAAATGAAATAAGATTAATTATTTAATGTTCTTGAGCAGGTAGGTTTTGAAGAAGTGTAGAGGTTTGCATGTGAACTAAATGCTAACCTATCATAACAGGAATCAAATGTGTCATGCTTAAAATAAAGAACTATTGGTATTAAGATATTTTTTAGAGTTATGGAATAACCCACTAGAAAAGCCAAATTCAGAAACAATTTAAGGTGGCTCTTTTTGCTCGGAAATGGCACTGGTGATGAGAAGGATTGAGACAGGATTATTGCTTTTTATTATGGTCCTTTGTGTGTTAATTGCTTCTATAAGCCATATGCATGAACATTTTTTACTTAAATTACAAGATAATATTCATCTTGGCAATGAGGCGGTCAATCAGACATTATCATGGACTAATGTGGAACTGTACATTGGTATTATTACTCTTCAGGAGAATGTTTTTGTAATTTATCCAAAACCTTAAACATATCCCTTCTTGGAACAATTTCTTACATAAAAAAAAAAAAATTCCTAAATGGTGATGGTACAGCAAAAGTATATATAGTAAAGAGACATTTATAATAGCAAAATTTGAGTGAAACCTAAACAAAAATAACAAGTGCAGGAATTGTATTGGTAATTGGGTGGTCCTAGCTTCATTCCAGTGTGTGATTCACCAAGTGCTGCTCTCTTTTAAACTTTTATATGAAAACTCTTGGTCAAAGCAATTGGTATCTCTGTCTTTGTTTGGTAATCTTTGTGTTTGAGCACCTTCAGATTAGACTGGTTCTCTCTGACAATTTCTTCCAAATTAGACTTTAATAGGAGACAAATTTATTCTCAATTACTTACATATTAACTGGTGAATACGCAGATGGAAAGGAGACGGAGCTGCAATAAGTTGGTGGGACTAATGCTATTCTATCTCAGTCTTACTTGATTTGATGGGAATAACCAAGGATAAGCATTCAGGTGTCACTCTACAAAAATAAACTTTAAAATAACTTTGTAAGATATGTTAAACTTATATTACAGTTATTACACAGAAATAAACTATATTAATTTACAAGGTCAGAGAGTAATTGTAAGAGTGGTGATTAGTGATTAATAAATATGATTTTTAATAAATTTGTCCGTATTTTGATGTTTTAAATACATCGTGATATTCAGAATCCAAAGAAATGCTAATTAGATCAAATTTTCTACAGATTCTTACAAAACTTAATAGTAACATAGAAGCACACATTTTTCAAATTTAGCACAGTTTCTATTAACATTTCTAAAGTGTTACTTTAAGAACTGCATTTAGTTGGAAATGAATACAAATATTGATACTTAATGTTGTGGCATGAGATTCAGAGGAGTGATTGTCAAATGAATAGCCATGACAATGTTTTACCAGATCAATTCAGTAGATCACAGGCAGAGTTTTTTTAAAAAAATGAAATTGAATAGAATAGAATAAGATAAAAATATTAGAGTTAACTCACAAGTTTCATGAAACTTTTATTTCAGTTAGATGTATAAAGAAACACATGCACGTGTATTTGATGCTTCATGGTGTAAACTTTATTACTGTTGGTCCCAGTAAAATAGTTGAAATCTCCATATTTAGAAGACAACGGACCTTTCAAATTTTATAGATTAGGGTTTCTTTGTGTGTGGTGTGCATGTACATTGGACTAAATGTTTGTGTCTCCATCAAAATTCATATGTGAATTCCTAACCCTTAATGTGATGGTATTAGGAGGTGTTAAGTCATGAGGGTGAAGCTCTCATGACTGAAGTTAATGACTTTATAAATGGACCTGAGAGAGCTCTCTAGGCCTCTTTCTGCCATGCGGGATGCAAGGATAAGTAGGTAGTCTGCAGCCTGGAATAGGGCCCTCACCAGAATCCAATCTTGCTGGCACCCTGATCTCAGAGTCCAGGCTCTAGAATTGTGTGAAATAAATGTTCATTGTTTAAGCAGCCAGTCTATGGTGAGTTGTTATAGCTGCCTGAACTAAGACAATGTGTGTGTGTGTGTGTGTGTGTGCACGTTTACCAACATTTTCCAAAGAATTCAGGTACTCAAAATAATAAGAATATATGTTATTATTTTGTTGTAATATTAAATATATATCTTTGTTCTAAGAAACACGACCCCTAAAAGGTGCAAATAGTCAAATCATCTCTAGCCTATATAAAATCTGTAAAATTTTTCTGGAGAATTACATTTGATATTTGTTTTTGAATGCATAGCAGATGCCTTATTGCTGGTTGCTCAGTGCTTGCTAGTGTACCATGTGGTGATTATTACAGTACATGCTGAGGAACCAGTCAGCTGGAGAGCACTGGCAGAGAAATGGGTACTTCATGAATAAACATTTGCTTAAAGATCACATTATGTGTGACCACTCTTTGCAGCTGCTGTGGTTAATCGTTTGTTATAAATTAAACAAACCCAATGTGAAAAGTGCAAGATCATTTTAGTGTTCATACATGCTGAAACTTATGTAGCCATGGGACCTATTTGTGTGATCGTGTTATAATACACTAAGATGGGAATGAGATTGCATTCCTCTGAGTTTTTAGCTGCCTATCATCTATTCTAGGTCAAATCCTCAGGTGACTAATGCCAGAGAATTAAAAAGTAGAGGGATAAATGAAAAGCAAAAAGTCAATGGCAAAACCACGACTGTCCTAAAATACTTCTACTCTTGGGGAAGTTTCTGAAGGTTAAACTTTACTGGCAAGGGTTGCTTTGGGTTTTTATTTGCTGTTGCTTTGGATTACATTCATTTTGAGTGATTTTCAACAAGGTAAAACCTACAGATGCTTGCTGGTAGGAGAACATACACAACGCAAGAAATGAGTACATTTATATTCATGAATAAATACATGCTTTTCCTTTACATAATGATGAGAATTTTGAATACCTTTTCAATAACAAATGAACTGGCGCTTTGGGCGTGAGGAACTATTACAAAAATGGCTTATAATTTTTCATACAATTTCTCAATGTAACTTCTAGAGTTATTCAATTTCAGCTTTTACTGGTAATTATGATATTTTTAAGTTCTCCTTTAACCTGGTGTTCACAATATTAATCTTTTTTCCTATTTGTTTCATTTATTGAAAAACATGCAATTGTGAAGAAAATATTGTCATCTTAGTTCTTTTCTCTGCATTATAAAATGTACTCACATGGCATCTTCTTATATTCCAGTAATAATAAATGTGGATTTTCTGGGAATATTTTATATCCAATTATACTACCTGAAAGATGAGAAGCTGAAAAGAAGGTACAGATGAAGACTGAGTGTTTTTTTTCTTAGTAAAGAAAGCACTACTTGGTATATTACAATGAATCAGTTCTATAGTTCTCAATTTTCTTTTACTTAAATTATCAACAAAGTAAATTTGCTATTTAAACTAAAAACTGTATGAGGAAGCAGAACACTAGAAAATCCTATTTAACATACACTACACACATTTTTTTAAACTTTTTATTAATTCATGTTAAGTCATTTATTAGATCTTTCTTGGAGACATAGAATCTTATATATTTTTTTCTTTTCTTTTCTTTTTTTTGAGGAAGATTAGCCCTGAGCTAACATCTGCCACCAATCCTCCTCTTTTTGCTGAAGAAGACTGGCCCTGAGCTAACATCTGTGCCAATCTTCCTCTACTTTATATGTGGGATGCCTACCACAGTATGGCTTGCCAAGCAGTGCCATGTCTGCACCCAGGATCCGAACTGGAAAACCCTGGGCCAATGAAGTGGAACGTGCAAACTTAACTGCTGTGCCACCGGGCCAACCCCTACTATACACATTTTTGAGAAATGAAAACAAGTACAGATTCTTCAAGAAATGTTTATCTATTCCTAACTTAATTGATAAATGGCACAGTCAAACTAAAGCAAGTTTTATATAAAAAAAATCTAGCCATAGATAAGAACAACAATTATTTTTTATTATTTTTCATATATAAGTATAAATATACATACCTATGTGTATATATACATATATGTATATTTTACAGTTATATAATCAAACATTTTATTTCCTGTACAGTTATATTGAAATTAAAAGAACACCGTCAACCTAGTATAAAGATGTTACTAAAAATAAACCAATTCAAATATCCCTGCAAAATTCATTAGTGGCTAACTAAATGTTCAAACAGGTTAGAATGCACAAGGTTTCAACTCTAGGTTAAATTATATCAAATTGAAATAATATCATATGCATAGTACTTGTCACATGTCCTCACCCTAAAAGTTGTATGGATGAAAGTTTAGAGATAAAATATTGTGATGGCAAGATATCTGTGTTTAGTCCAGAATTCTCAAGGTATATGTGGAACTTTACTTAATGATTTTTTTCTTTATATACCTGAGTTTATTTGAAAGAAAAATTCTAAATAAAATGTATGTTTACCAATATGTACAATTCTAAAAATGGCAATGCATTAGTATTCTTTTAGCTATTTATTAAATAATAAGCACATAGTGTCACTTGGAAATTTCAATTTATGTCAGTAAAGATATATGATTTCCAATAATATAAAACTATATGGAGTTTCATTTTCCATTGTGTGGTAGACTAGATCCCCTGGCTAACTCTCTTGCTGAAAGCAAATAAAAATGTTTTATATATATATATATGTATCTATATATATAGTCTGCCAAGTTAGTAAGGAATAGTCAGAGGCTGAAAAGTGAATGAAAGCCTGAATCTAGAGAGGTGATAAGAGTCATTTTCACCTTAATGCTAGAGGGTTTTTACTGAACCTAGTGAATTAAAGCTGCAGTATTTAAGGCCTTAAGTAACTCTGGTGATAATGAGAAAAGTCCTGGGTCTTTCCAAGGTGGTATAGGAGGTACCAACTCCATCACTATATACAACTCAAATGAGAAGGCAATACACCCAGAGGGAAAGAGAATAATATAAATAAACCTGCTCTCTTCCAGTGGATTACAAGGAAAATTACCTTCCTTGAGTTTGGGCAATGAGGTAGGGGGTAGGATTTGGCAACAAATTTCACTTGAGAATGTTCCATCATACCCAGGCCCAAATACTAGTTTGCCACCAAAATTCACATGACACGGATGATCCAAAAACACCTTAATGCAAGAATAATTTTAAAATGTCTCCAGACTAATACCTCCATATTCCTGGCAGAAGTTAAGCACAAACCCTCTAAAGGACTCTATCGTCAATAGAAAAACGCCTTAATGACTTTCAAAAATAAAATGCCAATAAATATCACCTTACATTCAAAAACCACAAAATTAACAAGAAAAAGTCACTATGAATGACAATCAGTGGAAACAAAAGGCAGCACAATCAGATCTCATAATACTTCATAATTGGAATTATTAATACAGAATATGAAATATATATGATTATTATGTTCAGAGAATCAAAATATAAAAATATGATCAAATTTATAAAGACAACAATAACTCAGTAGATTTTGGAAGAAACTGAGTAAACTTTATAAAATAAATTATAGAAAAATTTTAACCTTAATGGATGTGTTTAAATTACAATTAAATGTATTGACAAATTTTAGTAGCCAATGAATCCCCAGCAAGACAAATGAAGCAAAAATAATTAAAGCAAAATTCACATGTAGAGGGGCTGGACCCATGGCCGAGTGGTTAAGTTTGCGCGCTTTGCTGCAGGCAGCCCAGTGTTTCGTTGGTTGGAATCCTGGGTGCGGACATGGCACTGCTCATCAAACGACGTTGAGGCAGTGTCCCACATGCCACAACTAGAAGGACCCACAACAAAGAATATACAACTATGTACCAGGGGGCTCTGGGGAGCAAAAAAAAAAAGAAAAAAAATATTTTAAAAAATTCACATGAAGAGATATAGCACACTGTAGAAGACAAAAGACAAAGAAAAAATTTTAATGTACTAAGAGGGAAATGACAGATTACCTTCAAGGGAACAACAATTACTTGAAGAGCTTACTTATCAATATCAACAATGGAAGTCAGAAGCCAGTAGATGTGCTTTCAACATATTGAAAGAAAATATGTGTCAATTTAAAATCCTGTACTCAACAGAAATATTTATCAATATAATGTGGTAAAATTGATTTTGAAAACAGTTGGCCTTACCTAATAATATTGAACATACATGCATCATACTGTCAAGCACATCCAAGACAGCAGGCAAGGCAAGGCCAGAGTCAAAGCTTGACTAAGTTGACTGATAAAGGGACAACAAACCACTTTAGATTCAGTTTTTTATTTTTATATCAAAAGTAAAAGTAGCCAAATGAGACAGCTCCTGTCTTATGATCCTGTCACACATCAAACCAAACGATACTGAAACAAAAGGAGCAGATGACTGCAACAGGAGTTGTAGGATACCCTGTTCACTGAGTAGCCCATTCTAGACTGCAGCAAAGAGGTTTGAGAGTCTGCAGCTCTATTCTGAGGTAGGCAGCACAAAAAGTGAAAAGTAAAATCAGAACCTGAGAAGTGATGAGAAACTGTCTTATGACACCTTCCCAGGGGAGATAGGAAGGTGAGTGAGGGATAGACTTGAGACAACTCCCAAGCCTTCTGTCTTCTCATGTGTTCTGCAGAGAATTAGATTAGCTGTGGTTCAAGCTTTTGCTTCACGGCTTTTTCGGATAGGTCTAAGGTAGTCCGGATGCACTGTTCCTTACACCAACACCAACATACCAACATACAACACCAACTCCACTCCTGGTATGTAGCTCGGAGAAATGTGCTAGAAAACACCAGGAGACATGTATATGAACAATGATCACATCGTTACTTGTAATGTAGCAAAAAACTGGGAGCAATTCAAGTGTCCATCAACCATGGGATGAGGAAATAAGTTGTAGTATATTCATACTCATACAAAAGAGTTCTATTAAGAAGGGAAAATGAGGACACTACAGTTACATATAAGGTTATAGATAAATATCAGAAACATAAAATAAACAATAACAACAACAAAAGAAAACAAAATATCTCATGGAATAGTGTACAAAGATATGGTCCATGTACATAAGATCCAGAAATATCCAAAATGAAAAACTATATTTGTTAGAAATGGGAATATATGTGGTAAATATGAAGAAAAGCAAAGGAATTAGAAACAAAAGAATCAGGATAGCATTAACCTCTGAGGGAGTTGGTAATATGATGAGATTGGTGAAAGTACACAGTAAACTTCAATAGCAATGGTCAATACTCATTTCTTTTAACTGGGTACGTTAATATGTAGGGGACCAGAATACACCACAACAAAATATGCCAGTTTAGCATAGGGAATATTTTGAGCTAAAGGCAACTGACAAGAAGCAGATACCAAAAAGTTCTCTGGCCTCCCTTTACTAGCCTAAAAGCAGGACACACAATTGCAAAAGTGTCCATCCGCCCCTCTTTACCAACAAGGACAAAAGCTAATCTCCGAAGACAACTTTAGACCTTTATCAGTCCAGAGATGGCACCAGAGAAATCTGTATAACAAACTTTACTAACTAGCCCCTATCTTCCATTACTTTCCCTATACATTTGCCTTCCCTCAATTTGCTGCCCTAGAAACTGAAAGTTATTTTCCTCTGTCTCGTCACTTCTGTAAAAATGTATTTTACTTTTGTTAAGACGCTATAAGTCCAAGTTCTAATCGCTCCTTTGAGTTATTCGTCTCTGGGTCCTCCCATGTGTACATGAGCTACGTACACGTTAATAAACTTCAGTTTGTTTTTCTTTTGTTAATCCGTCTTTCATCAGAACCTAGGAGGGCAGTAGAAAAAAATATCTTCACCTCTAGACATACAAGAGTGTTTGCTGTATGGCTATATCTTACAGTTTGCATAAACCTTGATGTATCAATTGTTACATTGGTGACTGAAAAATATCAATTTTCAAATTCACTCATTTTCTCTGTATTTATATTAGCTGGCATTCTTCTTAAAGAATAAACAGTTTTACTTCTTCCATCTTCTTCCTGTTTTTGGTATCACTAATTGACTCATGAATTCTTTTCTTATTCCATGTCTATTCAGTCTGTTACCATTCTTCTTTTTTTACCTTTTAAATAATGCTTTAACTCTTTATTTGTGAGTAATTTAGACCTACAAAAAAGTTGCAAAACAGTACAAAGAATATCAATATACCTTTACAAAGATTATAAAAATATTGAATAGTAAACATCAGGAAGAAGTGGCATAAGAGGTCCCGTGCACATATATCCCCTCAACAAAAATAATTTGTCAGTCATCCACAGAAAAAATTCCCTTTGCAGGAGCTTTAAGATCCTAGTAGGAGATTATGAAAATACAGTGGAGTTCAAGCCTGAGAAGGGCTATATTACAAAAGAAAGTCTGCACTCAGGTGGCTGACTGGTCAACTGTGGTCCCAGCTACAGACCCAGAAACAATTTCGCACTCCTGTAGACTTGGCTACAGCTCCATTTGGCCTTGGTTTTGCCACCGATATCATATGCCAAAGAACCTAGGAAAAATCACCCTTGCCCATGCCTTGGTTAATAGACCTCCAGACCTTGGTCCAGACTATGAACCCCGAAGTGGCCCATGACCCAGCTCCAGCCCCTCTTGGTCATTGTCCAGGAGCCCCTGGAGGCAAGCCAGACAAACTTAGTCTGACTGTAGATTCTAAAACAGCCCTACAAAGCTATAGTAATCAAAACAGTATGACATGCCAGTGAAAACAGATACATTAACCAATGGAACAAAATCAAGAGTAGAGAAATAAACACACACATATACAGTTAACTTTGACAAGGGAACCTAGAATACTTAATATGGAAAGATAGTCTCTTCAATAAATGGTGCTGGGAAAAGTGGATATTCACATGCAAAGGGATGAAATTGGACCCCTACCTTACAAGTACTCACAAAAGTTAACTTGAAATGGATTAAATACCTAAATGTCAGACCTGAAACCATGAAACTTCTAGAAGAAAACACTGGGAAAAATGTCCGTGACATTGGTCTTGGCAATGATTTTCTAGATAAGACACCAAAAGCACAGGCAGCAAAAGCAAAAATGAAAAGTGAAACTACATCAAACTTAAAGCTTATGCATAATAAAAGAAACAATCAGCACAATGAAAAGGCACCCTATGGAATGGAAGAAAATATTTTCAAACCATATATTTCAAAATGAGTTAATATAAAAAGTATATGTGGAATTCTACAACTCAACAACAAGACATAGTAACCTGATTAAAAATTACAAAGATCCTGAGTAGACATTTTTCCAAAGAAGACATTAAAATGACCAATGGGTTCATGAAAAGGTACAAGATACTTAACACCACTAATCATCAGGGAAATGCAAATCAGAACTACACTGAGACATCACCTCATGCTTGTTAGGATGGCTATTATTAAAAAACAACTGATATCACATGTAAGGGTGTGGAGACATAGCAACACTTGTACACTGTTGGCGGGAATGTAAATTGTTAAAGCCATTATGGAATACATTATAGAGGTTCTTCAAAATATTAAAAACAGAAATACCTTAAAATCCAGCAATCCAACTTCTGGATATATATCCAAGTGAAATAAGATTCGTATCTTAAGATATATTTGCACTCCTATGTTCATTGCAACATTATCTCAATAGTCAAGATATAGAAGCAACCTAAGTGTCTGTTGATGCAAGGATGGATAAAGAAAATGTGATATATGTATATTATAAAATCTATAGTAATCACAGGATATATACACACACTGGAATATTATTCAGCATTAAAAAAGGAAGAAATCTTTCATTTGAGACAACATGGATAAACTTGAAGGATATATTGCTAAGTGGAATAAGCCAAACAGAGAAAGACAAATACTGTATGATCTCCCTCATATGTGATTTCTAAAAAACTAAAACTCATACAACCACAAAGTAGAAAGGTGGTTTTCAGGAGCTGGAGGTGGTACAAATGGGGACAGTTTGGTCAAGGGTTGGAATTTTCAGTTATAATTCTAGTAAGTTCTAGGGATCTAATGTACAGCATGATGATTAGAGTGAATAATACTGCATTGTGTACTTGAAATTTACTAAAAGAGAAGATCTTAATTGCTCTTACCACATCAAAAAGAAAAGGTAACTATGTGAGGTGACAGATATGTTAATTAGCTTGATTGTAGTGATCATTTCACAATGCATATGTATATCAAACTACCTCATTATACATCTTAAATGTATGCAATTTTTATTTGTCAGTTACACTTCAATAAATCTGAAAAATGTTTCTCAAAATATTAACTTCTTACATAACCATAGTACAATTCTCAGAAACAGATAATTAAAATTGTTGGAAGAGTATTAACTAATTTGCAAACCTTATTCAAATATCAACCAATAGTCCCACTTATGTCCTCATATTACTGTTCTTTTAGATGTTTAAATTGTTTCATGTTTAACCAGTTGGAGGTTCTTCAAGCTAGCCAATATGCCGTTTTAGCATATCTCTACTAATCTTTGAGCACTTCTTTGATTTCCAGGCCATGAGGGTGATCAAGGTTCATTTTGTACTTTCCATACCCTAGCCACAGAGTCAGTCATTTCTCCAATAAAGCCGTGTTCTTTTTAATGTGTGTAAAATGTACAATGAAGATCTAAGTGCTAGGTGTACTCAAGGATATCAGTGTGTGCAGTAGGCTGAATAATGCCTGCTTCCCCAAACACAACCATGTTTTAACCCCTGGAACCTGTGGAAATTACCTTTTATGGCAAAACATGTGATTAAATTAAGGATATTGAGATGGGGAGATTATTTTGGATTACCCTGGTGAAACTTAAATATGATTACATTTATCTTTATAACTGAAAGGCAGAGCAAGGGATCATCACAAAGGTGTGTAGAAACGATGAGATCATGGAAGCAGAGATTGCAATGATTTGGCCACCAGCCATAGAATGCTGGCAGCTACCAAAGGCTGAAAGAAACCAGCAAGGGATTCTTCCCCAGAGACTCCAGAAGGACAGCAGCCCTGCTGACACTATGATTTTGGTTCAGCAGTCCTGATTTTGGACCCTAATCAGAATTGTGAGAGAACAGGGCTTGGTTATTGTAAGCCACCAAATTTGTAATTTGTTACATAAATTGTTAATAAATTGTAACTTATTACAGCAGCCACACAAAACTAATACAATTCTGTTATTACTGCTGGACATTTTTAGCATGCAGATTCTGGAAATATAATTTTAGTGAAATGTTGAGATCATGCTGTTACCTATAATTCAAATCCAACACCACAGGAGGCTTCTTCTATTTTCTACTTATATCTCCCTTCTCCCCTAGTGAGAACTCAAGTTTCCAACAACGTTAATATTTGGCTAAATTGCTCTGTGCTCAAATAAGCATAAAATAATTTCATGATTTCAAAGTTACCACACAAGTACCTCTACCAAAATCAAACTTCCTAAAGGTAAAAAGCAAACCTTTCTAAGTAGAAGTTCTGATTTTATTGTATTAATATTTGTCATTAGAATGTATTCCCCTAAATTTGTGGAGTCAGAGCACTGCATTCTTGTTTTAGTTAATTATTTTTATGTGGGTTCATCATCAACTTTAGGATAATTTCTTTCATCATTTTCAATTTAATTTAATTTTATGCTGAGGAAGATTCACCCTGAGCTAACATCAGTTGCCAACCTTCCTCTTTTTGCTTGAGGAAGATTTGTGCTGAGCTAACACCTGTGCCAATCCTTCTCTATTTTGTATGTGGGTTGCCACCACAGCATAGCTGCTGATCAGTGGTGTAGGTCCGCACCCAGAAACCAAACCCAGGCCGCTGAAGCGGAGCATGCTAAAGTTAACCGCTAGGCTGTGTGGCCAGCCTCTAATTTTTTTTTGAATATATAAAATATACATTTCCGTAATTGAAATTATAAAGGAATACACTAGTCTTGCTTCAGTCTCACTCCTTATACTCTGTTCTTATCCATCACATATATGACAAATATTTTCATTAGCATCTTGTTTCCTCATGTTTTAGAATTTACTTTATACCTTGTCCTTCACCCCATATTACTTCAAAAAGAACTTCTTAATTCTCTTTAAGTTTTTTTTGAGATAACTGTGGATTTACATGCACTGATAAGACATACAGAGATCCCATATAAACTTCATTCAGTTTACTCCAAGGCCAACATCTTGCATAACTATAGTACATTATCATAACTAGGAAATTGAAATTGATACACTCCACTTATTCAGATTTCACCAGTGTTATTCAAGCTCACTTATGTTTGAGTTTATTTCATTGTAAGAAATTTTATCAAATGTAACTATTCATGAATAGACCACTGCCATAGTCAGGATATAGGACACTTCTATCATCACAAGGATTCCTCATTTTGACTTTGAATAATCACACACAGATTCTTCTCCCTTACTATCCATAAACCATGGAAATCACTGATTTGTTCTCTACCTCTATGATTTTTTCATTCCAAGAATGCTACAGAAATAGAATCATATGGTATGGAACATTTACAAATTAACTGGTTTTTTTTTTTTCACATGTCATAATTCCCCTGAGAAACATCCAAATTGTTGTAGGTATCAATAGTTTGTTCCTTTCTATTGCTAAATAATATTCCATGGTAGGGATGTACCATAGTTTAATCACTTGTCTATTAAAGGACTTTCGAGTTGTTTTCAGTTTCTTGCTATTAGTAATGCTGCTTTGTGGAGTCATATGGCAAGTGCATGCTTAGTTTTGTAAGTAACTTCTATGTTCTTTCCAGAGTGGATGTACGGATTTACATTCTCCTTAACAGTATATGAGTCACCCAGTTTAGAGCATCACTAGCACATGGTATCATCACTATACTTCCTGATAGGTATATAGTGATATATCATAGTGCTTTAAATTTGCATTTGCCTAATGAATAATAATAGTAAACATACTTTCATATGCTTCATGCCATCTATATAACTCCTTCAATTAAATTTTTGTTCATGTGTTTTTCTTATTTTCTACTTGGGTTGCTTGTATTTTTTTATTTGTTTCTTTGTTTTCTAATGTTGAGTTTTGAGAGTTTTTACATATTCTTATACATTAAACAAATTTTTTATTGGATATGTGATTTTAAAATATTTTCCAAGTCTGCAGGTTGTCTTTTCATTTCTTAACAAAGTCTTTCAAAAAGCAACTTATTATTTTTTTATATTTTTATTAGATCCAATTTATCAAATTGTCCTTTTATGGATTGTGCTTTTGTTGTCAAGTATAAGAATTCTTTGCCTAGCTGTACGTCCTGAGAAATATTCTGTTTTCCTAAATGTTTTTTAGGTTTACACTTTATATTTAATTCTGTAATTAATATTAAGTTTTCAGAAGCTAAGGTTTAGGCTAAGTTCCTTTTTGTTTGCTTATTTACAGATGTCTATTTGTTTCAGTGCTATTTGTGGAAAAGGCTATAATTCTTCCATTAAATTTCTTTTGCATCTTTTGCAAAAGGAATTTTTGCATCCTTTGTCAAAATCAATCAGCCATATGTGTGTGGTCTATTTTTGGTTCTTTATTTTCTTCCATTTATCTCTGTTTCTATCCTTCTACCAAAATCTCACTGTCTTGATTACAGTAGTGATATAGTAAGCCTTAACATTGGGTAAAGTGATTCAGCTCACTTTATTATTTTTAAAATTGTCTCAGCTACTCTAGGGCCTGTGCCTTTCCATATGAATTTAAGAAAACATTATATAAATCTAGAAATAAACTTTTCAGTGATTTTGATATTATTTGCATGAAACCTATAGATCATTTTTGGGAAAGTTGACACCTTTATTTTGTTGTTTTCCAATCTGTCAACATAGTATGTCTCTCCATTTATTTGTATTTATTTGTTTTGTTTGATTTATTTCATCAACATTTTGCATTTTTTAGCAAACCAATGAGGTGCATGTTTGATATAGATATTTGGCTATTTCACATTTTGGAGCAATTGATATGTGTTTTTAATTTTAGTTTTCACCTGTGGTTGTTGTTGTTAGTACATAGAAATGAGATTGATTTTTGTGTGTTGATCTTGTGTCCTGGGACCTTGATGAACTCCTTCATTAGCTATCAGAAATTTTTAGTAGATTCTTTGGGATTTTCTACATAGACAGTCATGTCATTTGCAAATAGAACAAGATCATTTTCTTCCTTTCACTTCTGTATATATTTTTTCTTTTTATTACCTTGTTGCAATGACTAGAATTTCTAGTACTATTTTAATAAAAAGGGTGAGAACAGCCATCCTCACCTTGATCCCAATTTTAGGGGAAACACATTCAGACTTTCATCATTAAATATGATGTTAACTGCAGGTTTTTGTAGGTAAGTTTATCAAGTTGAAGTAATTATCCTCTATTCCTAAATTTCTTGGAGTTATCATATTTCATTAATGGATGTTGAATTTTTTTCAAAATGTTTTTCTACATCAATGGATATGGTCATGATATTTTTCTTCTTTAGTCTGCTATAATGGATTAAATTAATGTTCAAATGTTGAAACATTCTTGTAAACCTAGGATAAATGCCACTTAGTCATAGTGTATAATTCTTTTTACACAATATTGGATTGGATTTGTGAATATTCTGTTGGAGATTTTTTGTGTCTGAACTGATGAGAGACATTGGTCTGTAGTTTTCATTTTCTATACAGTCTTTGCCTGCTCTTGAAATCAGAGTAATTACTGGTTGCATAAAATGTGTGGGGTAATTTTCTTTATTCTCTCATTTTTTGGTAAAAAAACTGCTGTTAGTTCTTTTATAAATATTTGGTAGAATTCTCCCACTGAAACCATATTGACAGGGAGATTTTATTTTCTGGAGTTTTTCAACTGCAAATTCAAGATGTTTAATGGTTGTAGAAGTGTTCAGATTTTTCTCTTTCATTTTAGTTGAGTTTTGGTAGTTTACTATTGTGATGGTTAATTTAATGTGTCAGTTTGGCTCAGATATAGTACCCAGTTATTAAACCAAACACTAATCTAGGGATTGCTGTGAAGGTATTTTGTAGAGATGGATAAAATCTAAAATAAATAAGTTAAGTTTAAGAAAAGAGATTTCTTTCAATAATGTGGGGTGGGCTTTATCTAATCAGTTGAAGGCCTAAAGAGAGAAAATTATAGTTTCCTGGAGAAGGAGAAATTCTACCTCAGGACTAGAGAATCAATTCCTATGTGATTTTCCAATCTGATGTACATGTTTCAGACTTACAGGTCCCCACAATTAGGAGATAATTTATTAAAATTGGTCTCTGCCTTTCTCTCTCAAGCTGGGGAACCCTTGTTGACACAGATTTTGATACTGAAAATACTTCTAGAAAGGCAGAATCTTAAAGGTGAGCTTTCTGAATTGGTTCTGGTGTTTCTGGAGTTGGTTCTCCAGTATCATTGCACTTGAAGGCATTGATGACTCTATTTCCAGTGGTAAAATGGACACTGTTAGTCCATGGTGTGATGTGGCAATAGAGATAGGCAAAATATCACCATTGATATT
>NC_060276.1:47708148-47709385 GCF_021613505.1 Equus quagga
GACTCTTTAGCTTGACCTCTTTCTAAAAGCTCTACTTTTTCACTCCCCTCCTCCCACATTATATGTTTTTCACATCATATATAGTGTTTTGTTTAGTGTGTGTCTATCCATTACCGTCTTATCATTGAAATAGGTAATTTTAGTACATTTGTCTTTTAATCTTCATATTATCTTCACAGGTAGTTAATCTGCTACCTTTACTATACTTTTACCTTACATCTGATTTTATTGCCTGTTTTTTCTTGCTGTTGTTTTGGGATTTTTTGACATTTTTTTTTTCTTTTATCTCTATTTGTGGTCATTGCTTTCCTGCTTAAATAAGTCCCTTCAGCATTTCTTGTAGAACTGGTTTCTTGGTGATAAACTCCTTTAATTTTTGCTTGTCTGGGAAGCTCTTTATCTCTCCTTCCATTCTGAATGACAGCCTTGATGGATAGAGTATTCTTGGTTGTAGGTTTTTTCCTTTTAGCACTTCAAATATGTCGTACCATTCTCTTCTCTCCTGTAGGGTCTCAACTGAGAAGTCTGCTGACAGCCTGATGGGCTTCCCTTTTTATGTCACTTGTGGCCTTTCTCTTGCCGCCTTTAGGATTCTCTCTTTGTCTTTAATTTTAGGCATTTTGTTTATAATATGTCTTGGTGTGGGCCTCTTTGGGCTTCTCTTGTTTGGAGCTCTCTGTGCTTCCTGATCTTGGATGTCTGTTTCCTTCCTCAGGTGAGGAAAATCTTCCTCTATTATTTCAACAAATAAATTTTCTGCCCCTTTGTCTCTGTCTTCTCCTTCTGGGACCCCCTATAATCCGGATGTTAGCATGCTTGATATTATCCCAGAGTTCCCTTATACTGTTCTCATTCTGTCTAATTCTTTTTTCTCTTTTCTGTTCTGCTTGGCTGATTTCCTCTAGTCTTTTGTCTAACTCGTTGATCTGTTTTTCTGCATCTTCTACCCTGCTATTGAGTCCCTCTAGTGAGTTTCTCATTTCCAGTATTGTATTGTTCATTTCTGATTTTTTAAATATATTCCAGTTCTTTGCTGATGTGCTCACTGTGTTCATCCATTCTTCTCCGCGTATCTGTGAGCATCCTCATTATATTTTGTTTGAATTCTTTGTCAAGCAGGTCGCTAGTTCTGTTTCACTTAGTTGTTTTTTTGGTGTTTTGTAGTATTCCCTTGCTTGGAAAGTATTCCTTTGCCTCCTCATTATGCCTCTTTCTCTGTGCTATTTTCTTTGTACTA
>NC_060276.1:47712620-47713758 GCF_021613505.1 Equus quagga
TGTATTCTGCCATTGTTGTAATAGTCTATAGACGTCTATTATAACCATTTATTTGATTGCATTGTTGAGTTCAACTATGTCCTTACTGATATTCTGCCTACTGGATCTGTCCACTTCTGAGAGAGGGTTTTGCAGTCTTCACCTATGACAGTGGATTCATATATTTATCCTTGTACTTCTATCAGTTTTTGTCTTCCTTCCTTTGATGTTCTGTTGCTAGATGCATACACTTTAGAATTTTTATGTCTCCTTGTAGTTTTTGACCTTTGACACTTTTTTCCTTTCTCATGGAAATCACAGGAAAACATGACAGACAGGACCAGAAAGCTTATTTAAAGAAATACTGGCTGAAATTTCCTAAATATGGGGAGAAAGATAAAATCCAGTTTCATAAATCCCAAAAGACCAACAAGACAAATCTAAAGTAAACTCCACTGAGGTACATTATAATCAAATTGCCAAAGTCTGTGAAGCAGAGATATCTTTGACATTTAAAATTTTTGCTATAATGACTGTAAATATTGGAGTTTTGATTATTTGTTAAAATTTTTTATTTCCTTTTTATTGTTTTTGTTTATTGATTGTGGTATTTTTCTTGTCTATGTGTGAGGATGCTTGGCACTGAGCTATTCTCTATTGCCAATCTTCCTCTTTTTGCTTGAGAAAGATGATCCCTGAGTTAACATCTGTGCCAATCTTCATCTACTTTGTATATGGGATGCTGCCACAGCATGGCTTGATGAGCAGTCTGTAGGTCCATGCCCAGGATCTGAACCTGTGAGACCCAGGCCACTGAAGCGGAGCATGTGAACTTAGCCACTACACTGGGCCACCCCTGAAATCTTTATTATTATTCTTTTAAGCTGTGAGACAATTCTTAGATTCAGATACCCTTTCAACTATGGAAAATTCTTGTTCTTTCAGCAGAGTATTCTGTCTGGTGACTCAATTATTTGTATTTTGTATTTCATTTTTTCTCTTTTCTTTCACTGTCAGTCCTTTTAGACAATAAATCTCACCTTTTAATTTTTAAAATTTTCACTTGTCAAGTGACTGCAGTATATCTTTCAAAGTGCTAATAGTACCTGAATGGGTTTTACGCTTATATGTCACAGAATCACTGAACGTTCTATATAAA
>NC_060276.1:47713858-47719092 GCF_021613505.1 Equus quagga
TTCCAGCTACTTTGGGATTACACTTTCAGAGAAATTGCCAACCAGTTTGACAATTCATTCTTTACAGGTAGTATGTTTTTCTTTCTTTGCATTGGTGTGGCTCTCTTTTTCTCCTTGCCATTGAGCATGTTAAATTCATAAAGAAAACTTCAATTAAATTAGTTTTGGGGAGGCCTGTAGAGGGAGCTCTCACTCTGTACCACTCTGCATCAATTAATCCAGTCAGGAAGACATCAAACACAGACCCCAACAGGAAGGCATCAGTTACTGACTGCAACAGTAGGAGACGTACCTTTCACTCCCAAATAGGAAGTGCAACTAATTTACTACTTCAGCAGGAGGAAGGAAGACATTCTTCTTGCCCAGCAATACACCAAGTCAATGGAAAACACAGCAGCTCAGCCAATGAGAAGTCACCATCCCGTGATCTTTTACTTTCCTCCTGTGAACTTTCATTTGTTTTTCTTGCTGATGATTTTTTGAGTAGAAAACACTAACCCTTAAATCTGTCCTCAGATTTTGTTTGGGATCATCCCTCAGATTCCACGTTAAGAACTGTTGGTGGCAGCTGCAGTTCTCCATTTTGTTTGCAATCAGTCCCCATTCCTTGGGGTTTACTGGTTCAACCCTTGTCCCCTGTGCAAGGCTCCATGGGAGCTGTTGGAGGTATGCACAGGGCCTTCTTCTGGACAGGATATAGTAACATCTCTTGGTTACTGCCAATATATGAAGGTGCACAGGTTTGTTTATATTATTCTGTCTATATAAAAGGTACCTAAAAAATGAGATTCCTTGTATCCAAAGAATTGAACACGACCTTCTGAAATATCTGCATATTTCATGTTTAATGACTATAATCCCAGGAGTTGTAGATATCTAGAAAGATGGCAACATTTCATTAGAAACAACCTAGAATTAAAATGGCCGTTATGGGGAATGTTGCGAATAGATAAAGTTGCTCATTTAAAAGATACACTTAAGAACAAGGGAGTGCCAGTAGAATGGGATGTTTACTTTAATTATTATGCAGAAGCTTACAAGAGGCTTCAAACTTCGAAAATAGCTTCATTAAAAGATTCAATACAAAAGGCTAATGAAAAATTAAAGAGACAAAAAACACCTAAAACAAAAGATACTAAGACGGACATGTCTATGGACATGATTCCTACCACCCTCCTTGTCTTTTTTCACCTGAGTACTCATGTTTTACTAATTCTCTATCTGAAATGATAGTTTACTCTGAAGAGATCATTAAACAATTAATATTTAAAACAAAAATAAAATAAATGTAAATGTTTAAATTAAATATCAATATATACATATTTAAAGTAAAATAAAATATCTGGGGCTGCAGACGAGCCCCCTCAAGTGTCCTTCACCCCAAGGTCAAAGACTTAGATAAGAGCTGCAAACAATTATCAAAATATTGACCCAAAGATTGGTGTCTCAATTGTAATCAACTGGGACTCTGGGAAAGTGATTGTCCTCACAAACCCTATTCAAATTCTTTCAAGTCAACTTAAAAGCCCCCAAATAAGCCCCTCTCAGATGTGATTGCCAAAATTAATTTTTAAGAGAGCCCTACTTAGTTGTTTTGAAGGACAAATGCTGCTTGTAAGATTGAACATTCTAAAGTTCTCAGAAAATATAACCGAATCTAACCCAAATGCCTTTCAAGTTCACATGATCTGGGATTATTTCTAGTAAATAAAAGCTAGTTTAAGTTTTTTTGGTTTAATTAAAACAGACATGTATTTAAAGTTATCAACATTAAATATCATATTTTTGTTCTACCTAGACTTGCAAATTTGTCAAGAAGAAATTAACTCAGTATGATGGAATTTTCATAAACCATCTAAACCTAATTTTCAAGAGCAAGTAAATTAAATAAATGCAAGTAGAATAAAAGAATTTTTTGTAAAAATTTTCAAATAAGTTTGCCAAATCTTTTCAGTAACCTGAAACTTTAGAGTTTTGGTAAATTGACTTAAATGATAGTAACTTATTGAAGGTCTGGACTATTTCCTAATAAGATAAAATATTGAAAATTAGTTATTCAAATAAGTTTATCTACGTTTGCCCTCCTATTTCAGAGAAACTAAAGATAAAATTGGGTCTATTAGTAAACATGCTTTGCGTCATGCTGAGAATATTTCTACGAAAAAGCATATATTTCTATAAATTATAAAAACTGTGTCTGCCAATCCACAGAATACTAATGTAAAAGACATCATAATTGCGTGCTTCTCAGTTTTCACAACACATTAAAGGTTTCTAAGGGTTAAAAATTCTAACAAAAGTAATTAAAACAACTGGAAATATTACAGAAAAGGTATTTTATGTATGGTCGGCACTGGCTAAGATTGGAATCCTTCTTTATACTGTTTCTGTATAGAAATATGTGATAGAAATTGTGTAAAATTTCTTTAAATTTTGACATATGCTGGTATAATGTTTTCAGTCACATCCTAGTTGTTATATTAAAATGTTTTGTGTCACAAAAATAACCAAATTATTTTGTCAATTGCATTATAATAAACCATGTGTTTAGTTTTTTGTAATTTATAGTTATTCTGATGCCTTATTGAAGATGCTTTGTCTTCAATAAGATTCCTAAAAAGGAAAATTATAAAACTGAACTGGATCTCGATCATCAAAATTGAGACTCACACTAAAAGGACCAAATTTGATTTTCAGGGAATCTTCTTAGCTGATTTTCATGCAAAGACAGCTACAACATAATCTATAAAGATTGTAGCACATGTGGATGAAGTCCATTCAGAACCTGCAAAAAAAAGCTCCCTCATTGACAGACTTTTGCCATCCTGATGTCTTTGTAACAAAACAACATTCAGCTCCTAAGTCACAAAAATGGGGATGAGTAAACAATGGCTGTAAATTAAGCAAACAGCTGGGGCTATTAGAAAGCCAAGATGGCTGCTTGGTTCTTCTTGGCTCCCTGGAAAACACCATTCTGTCGTTTTTGTGTTTTTTCAGTCACCATAGTGCACTTGGTATGACTCAAATTATGAACTGACATTGGTGGAGAGACTACTACAAAATTCCAAAAACAGTCTACCAGCAATGTCAGACCTGTCAGGTATATAATCCTGGGAAAAACTGTTTTTGTCCACAGAGGCGTCAGACCTTCTGCCTCTGGACCCTTTAAACACCCGCAGCTGGGCTTCATTCAATTTCTACTTAGCACGGGTTGTCAATATGTTCTTATTACTCTATGTCTGTTTTCCAGATGTGTTGAAGGCTTTCCCTGTTGCAAGGCTGATGCCTTCACAGTGGCAAAGAAACTGTTAGAAAATATGTTTCCCACTTGGGGTACACCTTCCACAATCGCCAATGATTGAGGCACTCACTTCATTGGGCAAATCATATAAGCCTTAATGAAAACCTCACAAACTATTTAGAAATATCACTGTCCATTTTCGGTACTGCTGCCTAACCCTTTGTGCTGCCAACTCCAGTGAGTTGACTCTTGGATTCACATGCTGTATCTAAAGAAGGCATCAAACCCCAAGAGGACCTGCACACTGTCCAGGGACCTGAAATTTAAGATTTCCAGGAATTGAGGCAAATGGCATCTGAAGGAGAAGCTTTCCCAAGATGACCGGAGTGGGCTTCTACACCGTTTCCTCACTGTTGTTTCTTTCTTTCTTTCTTTCTTTTAATCGTATTTATTTAATTAGTACCCTACTCTTTTCTTTTTAAAGATTGGCACCTGAGCTAGCAACTATTGCCAATCTTCTTTTTTTTTTTCTGCTTTTTTTTCTCTCTCCCCAAATCCCCCCAGTACATAGTTGTATATTTTAGTTGTAGGTCCTTCTAGTTGTGGCTTGTGGGATGCAACCTTAACATGGCCTAAGGAGCGGTGCCATGTTTGTGCCCTGGATCTGAACCCTGGGCCGCTGAAGCAAAGCACACGAACTTGACCACCTAGCCACGGGGCTGGCCCCTCACTGTGGTTTCTTACTTCCTTTTCTCCCTCTCTTTCTTGGAAGAACAATGGCCCTGTGTTCATTTCCCAATCTAATGCGAAAAGGGGAAACCTCTCCAATTCTTAGATTTGTCATCAGAAACCAAGACAGCAATGATTCCTTAGTTCCCCCTAAATAACTTTTCTCAAATTCCAAGTGTCACTATATTTAGGTTGTCTTTCAATATGGAATAGTTGTAATAGCACAATATCTGAGTCTTGGTTGAATGATGCTAACACTTTTGTACCATACCAATAAATGGATCCTTGAATGTCATCGCTCATGCAGGAGCCTTATGCACAACTTCTACCTACACCTTTATATGTGGAGGTTTTGTAATGACCTTTATGCCTGGGAAACTTATTGCCTTGACAGCTGAAGAATAAAAGGACGATGTACCCTTGATGTGTTCATGGTTTTATTCTCTTTCTGTAACAAAATGGAAGCCTCGCCTTGGTTCAGCCCATCAAACTTATATAACCACCTAAAAAAGAGAACTTCAAGGAGTTTTACATGATTCTGGGCTTACGTTTGCAGGGAATAATTCCTGGGAGTATTTGCAGGGAGTACCAATGCGCAAATGTTTGGAAATCTCTCCCTACATTAGGAGAGTTGACTGATTCCATGGCCAAAGCAGTCTCAGCTCAGCAACAATTGCTTGATTCATTGGCTAAAACAGTTTGGATAATTAAATAGCCCTTGATTGTCTACTTGCTGAGCAAGGAGGTATCTGTGCAGTAGCAAATATCTTGTGGTTCACATGGATAAATGACAACAAATTTCACATAATGATCCATGGTCTTTTGATCTATTTAACTGGTTACCTTCAAGCCTGGATTCTTGGCTTGGAACTGTCTTACAAACTGGGTTTGTTAAGTTGTTTTTAATTCTGCTCTGTATACTTGTTGTTAAGTTCTGTACCTATTCCACATGGAACTTTTGTAAAAATGGCATGTCTAATGAGGTGTTGTTAACTCAGCACTTCAAGATGCTTTTCTGTACTTACAACCTCAACTGAATTTCAACTTTGAGTAAGAAAAGCCTGAGTGTTCTCCCTACTACCCTTCCTTGTTACTCAAGTCTGGTCTCAACCAGTTTCCAATCCATGTACTTTCTCTCCAACATGGAACACAGCACCCAAGAAAGGTCCTTCCTGGCACCAAGGGACAAAAGCTACTGACTTGAGAAATCCTGAGTCTTGATCAGTGATGATTTCAGAGAAAGATCTTTATCAAAAGGGAGGAA
>NC_060276.1:47723389-47733017 GCF_021613505.1 Equus quagga
TAGTTTTCACTTTTAATATTTGTCACTCTCTTCTCTAAAAGAGAGAAGAGGTGACTTTCAACTCTACACCATAATGAGGAGCTCTTGATAATAAGCAGGGGTGTTACTAATGGGCATATCTTAGGCACATAAGTGATTAAAAAAAATGGAAAAATATGTGTGTTTCTCTTTGCTTTTATGTTTCTTGATGTTGCACAGAGATATGAAGTCAGTTCAATTTTATTCCATGAGTTTAGCTTATATATTTTACCTGCTATATTTTTTAAAAATTTAAATTTTCGTTTGTAATCTGAAAACGTTTTCACTGTGTGTCTAGATGTGATCTCACTTTATTAATATGGAGCCTGTCGATGTGCGTACACATGGTTTTCAACTTAAGGGAAAAATTTTGTTTAAATTTGAGTATTTATTTCCAATTGTTATGATTTGTTGTTCAGTAATACCTTAAACTGAATATCGACTTTCTGATCTCCATATAAATTGCTCATTCTTTTCATGTTCATTTCTTTGCAGCTTAAGAACTTTAATCTTACCTTGATGGCTTTCTATTCTAGTTTCATGGAGAACATGTTTTTCAACATCTCATTGGTAATGCCAATCAGATTTATTTTTATTCACTTTCCTTCTGTGTATTAAATAATTTCTGGAGGATATGTTTTCTCAGACTTCAGGAGTAGGTCCTATTTCTCTCAACCTATAATACATTTCAAATAGTCTTTGTAAGACTTTTTTTATTCTTGTAAAAGCATCTTGGGGTAGTAAGAGAGATGTAAGCATGATATTTGCCAAAAGACAGAGATTGTGGTTTGGATCAATCCCAGTAATGTCTTATAATTTAAATAAAAATCTTCATTTTTACATGATATAAGCCTCTTCATTGAAAAGAAACAGTCATTTACATGATTTCACGGTACATTCTTTTTTCCCTGGATACAATGCTTAAATACTTGACTGTTCAGTTAAAAATATGGACAGCTCATTTTTTGATATTGACTGCATCATTTTTTACCAAAACAACAGATGGAGAAGATTGATGTACCTAATTGTATTCCAGTTTTCACTACATTAAAATGATTTCTCTACTACAACTATGTAAACATTCTATAACACTTTAAACCTATGGACTACCTGGGAAAACTTAATTCTCAACCTAACCTGTAGACAATCCCTTGGTTGGTACCTGTGCACCAATCCACAATTCTTTTGATTTTACTTATTTGACTACCCTTTCTAGTATGCAATATACCACCATTATCCACCCAGATTCAAGTCTTTTTTGGTGGTAGAGGAAGGATGGCTATATTCTTTGAATTTGAATAAAATAAATTCTAAGGGCAAGTAATACTAATGCTTTCAAAAATTAATATTATGCCAATGAGGGCTGACTGTTTAGATTTTTTGACAATGAAACTTTTACTATCTATCTACTGGCAGGATTGCATATCTTGCTCATTGTAGAACTTATATCAGCATTGTTTGTCTTGCTATGAGTGGCCATTCCTTTCTAAATCTGCCAATAGATAGAACATATATTTTTAGGGAGGAGGAGGAGGAGTTGTTTTAAATTTATCTTTGTGTCTTCATAAATATTATAAGGAAGTTGACAGGGGGGTTGCAAGAAATCATTAAAAATGAGAAAATATGATTAGGTTATTCAATAAAATATCACATTTTCTTTTTTTTTCTCCTTTTTCCAACAATCATAGCATTTTTTCTTTAAATCTTCATTAAAGTCTTTAGTGGAAATCTTAATGTTTTCATTTTTCAGATGTTCAATAGGATTCTAACATTCTTCCATTTTCTGAAACTAATCACATATTTTTTATATTTTCTTCAAGTTAAATTAAGATAAATCCATCCTAATATTTTAATGGAAAAGGGATTGCAAGAGATGAGTCTTATAAAGAAGAGTATCTCCGGAAAGTTCCTTACTTTGACCTGAAAGTTTGTTTTCCTGATATAAACCTCTTTCCTAAGAACATAAGAAATTTTCTCTTCAGTTAATCTCATCCTTATCGAACCCTTAAGATGTGCTAAGAATCATTCTAGTCGCTATTATGATATAGAAGAATAGATATAGAATACTTACTAGTCAAGAGTCCTATAATTTTGCTGATACTTTCTTTAAGTTTTTCACCCCATCTGAAGTATGTGATTTTATAGAATATATCATGTAAACTGAATTTGTGAGAGAGTAAGCTAATGTGCTTCAGTTATGTATTTGTTATCAATCATTTCTTCATTAATTTAAGAGTTCCTTACCAAAAACCCATATGGCAGGACTTCAAAAGCCAATGTGGCAGAAACTCAAAGAAGAATGCCTTTCTCTGACTTGGCTAGGGGGCTCACATACTAGTGGATGGGACAGAAACAAACATCAATAATGATAACAACCATAATTGACATGAACAAAAACCTATGGGAATAAATAGGTAGAAGTGATTAATTTCCTTACATACTCCTTGTCTTTCTCATTCAGTGAACACTCTCAGTGAACAAGTGCCTACCATATAGTAAGCACTCAATATATGTTGGTAGAATTAATAAATGAATAAGATTAAAGGAGAATTCAAAGAAAGCTCATGGAATAAGTGATATTTGGGTGAGTCTTAAGAGATGTACATTACACTTCCAGGAAAAAAGGGATACGAAAATCTTTCCAGACAGAAAGAAAATCACGAGCGAAATTACAGGGACAACAATAAATGATTTGTGTGAGGAGAAGCAATTAGGAAATGTAGTAAAATAATGTCATACACATTTAGGGTTGATAAAGGTTCTTTAGGTCCTAAATGACAATGGATGAAAACCTAAGGAAAGGGGACTTTAATCTATAGGTAATCAGAAATCACTGATGATTTCTAAGCAACAGGGTAAGACCTTGTCTGAGTTATTTGTAATAATGGAGAGAAAAAAAAGGAAAGATTCTGTCTCGAATTTTTGTAAATATTTTTGAAGTACTACAAAAATAAAGATTAAAAAGTTTTCTTCACACATGGTAACAAAAATTTCTCAGGAGATTAAGATTTGTTGCTTTTCACATGGGTGGTTTTCTCATAAAGTTGGTATCTTGGACAAGCTGCCTAATAACCACATGATGCCATGTGTTGCTGTGCTTTTACGCCTCATAAAATCTTGTTGTGTGCAACTCTGTATCAAATTCTTTCTTTTATGGAAAGTTTTGGGAATATAGGCAAGAATTGTGTTTTAACAACTATATTACAGATTAGCCATTACCAATTTAGTAAAATTAGAACTTCTCTATTAAAATTGTGCAAATGCTCTGGGTTTAAATACTACTTCTTCATGAGTGTGTGAGGACTTCTGGCTAAGAATGTTTGTCATTGACTTACCATTAAAAAAAATTATCCAGTATCCGTTACCTGATGCCTGCTATATTTGCTGTAAACCTGGTGGCTAGTATAGGGAGTTTTTTCATTTGGGGATCTTGAGATATTAGAAGTAGCAAACATGATATTTTCCATTAGCATAAGAATTCTCTCTAACAAATGGTTTCTGAAAGTTTTCAAATAATCAGGAGATGATGTAAAAACAAAAACAAAACTAAAGTAAAGGTATAGGCTATGGGACTGATGCTAATGGCCTAGGCATGCTTCCGCCTCCACTGCTGTCATTGCAGCTTTCAAATATTACAACTGATATTTTGATATTAGCTGAGGATGTGCATGTGGTTTCAAGGTGCCCTTTGCTTTACAATATATTTTCTCAAGAGAACATACTAGAAGAAAGCATGCCCTTATAACTTTTCCATGTATACTTTTCAACTGCCCATATGTCTTTTATAGCCCAAAATTTTGTGTGTGTCTCCTCAGTATAATAATTATTAGGTCTATGGTCACGAAGAGTTAAATATACAGACTTGAAAGATAAGCTGTTGTAGGTAACAAAACAAATGTGATTATGTTGACTTTAAGACATTTCATCTGGTTCATGAATTTATATCAACTTTTGTAATCTTTCACAAACTTTAAGGTACTTCCTGTCAGGCAATAAAAAAAAAAATCAGTAGTTAAGGCCAAGGTAATTGTACCAATATTTAAAGTGTGCAAGGCACCATATTTCAGTCACTGATGTGATCATTTATGAGTAACCTCTTACAATTTGTTAGCACAGAAGTGACCTTTCCCTTGTAACAAAGGGCACATTTTACAGCTTTCTGAACATGTCTTATCTACTTAGAATGTTTTTGAGAAAAGTAAGATGTGGTGACATTTAGCTTTATTCTAGTTCATTGCCATTAACCCCCTGCTGCTGACTTTTAGATAGTTGTATATGGTCCTTTATCAAGAAAGAAAAAAATGAAAACCCTTCTCTGTATGCCAATGAAACAAAGTATGAAGATAACAACAAAAGAACTGCAGAATTTAATAGTTCTTGTCAGTGATCTAGTAAAATTTTTAAAGATCCATAAGAAACACAGAAACAGTCAAGGGAGGGGTGCTTGAGAATATTTTCATCAAACTGATCTTTACTAAAATCTCACTACTCCAATGACTGGCATTGCCTTTGAGCAGCAATCACTTATAAGCTCCAGTTCCACATAGTTAAATTAACATGAACAGTAGAAAAATCACAGAATAGAAAATTATTCTGATTTTGAGCTTCTTCCCAATGTTATGATTTCGTCCAGAATGCGATTCCATTCCTGACTATGCCAGGCCATTTAGTATACTCAGTGCCTTGCTTTGCACCCTGTGGATCAATTCAGCTTTGAAGTTAACAAAGTATGGAAGCATTCTATGAGCATATATTCACCCATGCATTTGCTACACTTTTCTCTTCAGTGTGTTTAATGGATTTGGACATAAAATCTAAGGCATTTCACAGGCTGTTTGGTATGTATGGGAAATCACAGTTCAGAATGAGGTTTTCATTTCAGTTAGTTTAATGTTTGGAGTCTGTCAGATATACAGAGATGGATAGTTATACTACGTGTGCACCAAAAGAATCAGATCTTCCCTTCTCCTCCCCTATGGTTAGCCTTCCTTAAATGTGTCCATTAAACTGATAAATGATTTCTAACAGAGAACATTAGGAATGTTCCAGACATTGGAGGACAGAAAGAGGAGAAAAGTGGAAATTAAAGTTAGAATTTCATACAGAATCCTTTATTAAAAACTGGAACCTACCTCAGTCTTGATAATTGCTATTTTGATATTGTGATTTTCTTTTCACTGTTGACTATGATTATACCTCAAATTTCAAATAAAAAAAATTCCAAACCCCTGTACTAATCACAAATAGCAAAGAATTAAAAATAAGTTGAACCCAAATGTGGTGATAAAAATCCACTTTCATCTATATTGAAGTAATGTTTTACATTTCCCAACTGTCAAATCACGGGAAGTGATTGTGGAATAAAAGTTACATTTGAGGAACCATCTCATTTTATTAGATTAATTTGCAAGAAAACTTTTCCTCTAAGAAATTCCTTTGTGTTCATAAAGATTTCCCCTTTGCTTACGATTTGGGTGTTTTATTAAAATAGCTTTTGTCAAATTTCCTGTGCTTTAATTCACATAATTATTTTTTTATTTTCACAATTGAATAAAGTTAAACTCTTAATCTTTTCTCCAGAAAACGTGCTTTTTCATTTGGTTTTCCTTTACTTGACATAATTTTATCTATTTTAATTTTAAAAATGAGATAAGTGGATTTCATTAAAATGTATATGCAAAGTATAAATTTTTATCGAAGAATTATCACATTTTCAAATGAGGACACAGTACTTAGATTATAAATCCACTCACATTTATAAATGCAAATTTTGTTTATTGAGGGCAAAGTAATAATTTCAAACTACGGTAAATTATAATCTTGTTTTTTCCCTTTAGCATATTTGATTAGTAATTACTGCATTTAAATCACTTCATAAGCTTGTTTTTTTAAAAAAATAAAAATTAGAAACTGCAATATCAAACATTAAATTCTATTAAACCAAATCTCCTCAGTTCATCTTACATTAAGGGAGTATTTAAACACTTTCAGGTCGGGAAATGAGCATTCATTACCTTTTTGTTTCAATGAGCTAAATGTAGCCTTATGTGAAACAATAGTCTTACACATATATGGTCAGAGTATTCCTTTTTATGAAATATGATTCATGATCTAGAAGTTGTATTTACATATACTGTGTACTAGGAAGTTGGCTAAGACAGTTTTAAATCAAACTCTGAACTAAAAAATAATTTGATCATGGAAACAATAGTATTTTCTGTTTCAGGATCTAAATTACAGTTCTCATCAAACTGATTCTTCAGCTTCAGTTTTTTCTCATACGAAAAACTGAGTAGAATGAAAGACACTCAAAACCAACTCTCAGTGGCATAGAAATATCTGTTAAGAAAAAGATAAGGAATGGTTTAGGAGCTGTAGTTTAGAATGTGAGTAATGGGTTCGCTCTGCTTGTAAAAATGAGTAAGTTAATCTATTATTCTCCCTCTATGAGAATTAAATTTGTCACACCAAAGGTTCTAATTTCAAATTCCAGTCCTTGTCTTTAGAAATCAGTAAACATTTCAGAGCAAAAGTTATTGATACATTTTAGTTATTTACTTCCAACCTCTTCCTTGTACACGCTTTTGCACGACTTTGTCTCTCCTTACACAACAGCAATGCTTTGCGCACAGTAAAAATTCAACAAATATGTGGTGATTGGTTGATCCACTATTGTGAAAGGCATGACTCAACAAATTCATTGAACAGCTTCTCTCATTTGGAGAAAGGAAGCTACACAACTAGAAGAAGAATTAGATCTTTTTTCATGCTAATAGTTATTGTTATCAAAATATACAAGAAGTTTATGTCTCTTTAAAATCCGGATTACCATGAAAGGAGTCTGTTTACTCAGAAGAAAGTGAAAGCTGTAAAATATGTGGTTTATTTTGCAAGCTTGCTTTATTCTCCCACCATTCCACTGGAATGCCTCATTACTTGTATGTAAACTCTGGTCTGATCAAATCAATCAAGATGAAATCAGGAAAGAGAACTCTGAGAACTTAAAGTAGATGGGCTTTCATGCAGGTGATTTTTTTATTTTGCACAAATAACGGAAGAGCTGAAAAGCCAAAGAGAAGACAGTGACGCAACCAATGTATTAGCAGCAGCAAGAAGCCTCTACCAATCCTAGGCTGGAGCAATGTGGTATTTTCACTAGGTAAAAACTATGCTATGGCAGGCCTACCTGGCAGCGGCTGGAGCCAAAGAGCAGAAACGGCTGACTGTCCTATCATCCAGTCGCTAAATTTTAATTCTCTGACTGAAGTCAACTGATAGGAGAGCCTGGGAAACACAGTCTATAGTGGTCAAGCCACCTTCTGTATAGAACAGAGGAGGAGAAGAGTGAGAAATGAAGATAAGGACAACCAGATTAAAGATAAACATGGCAGAATATGAACGATACAGGACATGCTACTTCTCCTACACTCAAGAAGTCAAAAACACATGGTAGTAGCTCCAGAAATGCATGACAATTGGCATATTTATTACGTACAAGGTACATAGTACATTAAACAGCAAAGGCAGCTTTGCTGTGGTCTTTCTGAGAATAAACATTGAGTAAGATCGCTAGACAAAGCAGTTCTAATTCAGATTTATTTCATGTTTTTCTAGTCCAACAGGCATATAGATGAAGAAATATAGATATATTTAGTATAAATATTTATCTATGTATCCTACACACACACACATACACAATTATATGTACACACTACCACTTCAGTTTGACAAGGATATCTTGAAGCATTATTTCAATGATAGATTTATACAACAATCATGTTACTTGAATGGCTGGCCAAGATTTTAGCTCCAAAAATTAAGACATTAGGTAGGTTTATCTTCTCTGCCTTTGAGCCTTGTTTTGCAAGCATGCTCATATCAAGAATCATCTATTATTTTATCCTCAATGTCATAGTTTGCATATAGGTGCTGAAAAAGAAGTGTTTCTTAAGTAGATGACCATTAAAGGGAATTGTGTGCACGTACTCACCACACCTTAATATACCTGCAATAAGAACATACACTATTCAAACATAGAAATTACGCACTAAAGAATGGAAACTCCAGATGGTTCATGTTATTCCCAAAGTGATTTGAAACTCTTAATGCCAACAAGAGGACAGAATAATTATTCTGTTTGTCAAAGAGATCCAAGTCTTGGAATACCTTGTGCACATATCTCTTTTTTACCCTTTTATGCAATTATTTGGCAAATATAAACTTTTTCTTCAGACTCTCTCTCATACCATCCCTTTCCTGTTTTTCTTACCACCATCCATTCTTTGGCATAGTTTTAAGTACTCAGTAACCATGTAATAATCTTTACAAATTCCTGATAGAATAAGGAAGAGTTACTAGCAAGAGGATTATTAGCAATTTTGTTTTTTTATTCATTGAGAATCTCATGTAATTTCCCTAGGATAATTGGCAGCTCCACAATCCTGCTTGAGGTCTGCTGGAAAGAATGCTATGATGACGATTAGAGTCACCAGACAGGAATTTAGAAATACAGCAACATTTTGAGAAGATGGAAAAAATGGGCCAGAAAACTTATCTTTTTTCTAGATTTTTAATTTTTTTTCTTTTTCTCCCCAAAGCCCCCCAGTACATAGTTGTATGTTCTTTGTTGTGGGTCCTTTGTCTCCTCATTATGCCTCTTTCTCTGTGCCTATATCTATGTATTAGATGAGTTGGCTATGTCTCCTGATCTTGGAGAAATGGCCTTATGTAAGAAATGTCTTTTGAGGCCCAGCAGTCTGCTTCCCTCTTGTCACCAATCCAAATGATCCAGGAGTGACCCCTTTTTGGGCTACTTGTGTCCTTCTGCTGTGGCAGGGTTGCTCTTCAGATACCCAGGTAGTCTAGTCTTTCCTTTCCTGGCCAGCTGTTTGTAAATCTGATTTGGGGAGCCTCAGTACCATTGGCTACAAGTTCTAACAGCACACTCCTGTTGCAGTTTTCCTGTTAATTGGGTAAGTATACAGTGTAGCTGGTTGCTAGACTCAGGGACTTACAGTTGCTATAGGCCTCAGGCCGACAAGGCTGTTGTCAGTTCTCTTAGGAGTGCAGCTGAGTGGGGCTGGTGCTAGGTACAGGAGCACTCAATTGTTTCAGGCTTTGGAAGGTGAGGCTGATCCATTTTATGGCTATTTGTGAAGCACAGGTCTTCTGCCACTGATAAGCCTCACCCCCCACAGGTCCACACACACTGTTAACACAGTCCTGGTCTGTGCAGACTTCCCAAGCCCCGGAGCATACCTTTACACCCCACTGCAGAGGCCCCTACCTCTCCACCAATAGCCCCCACAGTTCACCTGGTCCTCACACAGGCCCTGCCCCACAGAGGCGGACACACTCACCTGCCTGTAGAGCATCAAGGTACCAAGTCAAGGCAGGCTGACAAGTAGCATGAGGGCTTGCTGTTGGGCAGGGCCAGTTCCTAAGGCAGGCTGCCTGCCCTGGCTGAACTAGATTACATCTTCACTCTAGTGGGTGTGGCAGACCCCTGGGCTAAGAGGCCAGGGGAAGAACTTCAATGGTATCTGCCGGGGTCTGTGTCAGCACACCTGTCTAGGTGACAATGGCTACTACCAATGTCTCAGTCTCTGGA